>NC_082381.1:12027054-12327054 GCF_027477595.1 Haemorhous mexicanus
CTCACTCACAGTTTGCCAAGGAGATGATCAGTAGGAATGTTGCAGAGCTGCTATGTCCATATTAACAGAATGGCAGATAGTGAAGCAGTGGACATTTCTGTGGTTTTCTACAATGCTGCTCCATTGATGCCAGTAAAGTCAGTTTTCCATCACTGGCACTTCTATCTATAAGTGCGCTGCCCAGAGTCTTTCTAGCATTTGATAGCATTTCCAGGCTGTCATTTTAATACCCTCCTTTGGTTTAAAGGATGATACAGTCTTTACGTTTTGAAGCTCCTTCTTAGGAAATGCTATGCCAGAGTAGTCTTTTGCTCCCTTTTCTTTTGCCTGGTTTGTAATTTTCATGGGCTCATTGCAAATTTCTGCAAATGTCAGTAAGAATACTGACAGTACTTAACAGGGTTGATGCTCTCAGCTGCTTTCCTCTTTCATACTGCTTCACACCGTGTGTGACCTAATGGCCTCTTTTTGTCAGCATTTTGCTGTGGTTTGGTAAGAACTGGCAGACACTGCCAACTCACAACTTGTGTGTTGGCATTTCAGGGGCTTTGATGGGTTCCCTTCTGAGACTGCCATGCACAGGACTTTCACATTCACAAAGACTTAATCTTCCATAGGTCATTTCAGTATTTAATACTCTTTCCTGGAATGTAGGCAATAGACCAGCAATTACAAAATTGCTGGCTGTCTTCCCAAAGGACCATTTAAAAAGATTGTTTTTCTCCTCTGACTAATCTGTCAGTATTTGCATGGAGAATTTGGTACCTTAAATGAACATCTTAGAAGGGATCTCATCACAGGCAATATCTCAGGCTTTCTGGAAATACTTGCTCCTTTGGATCCTAATTCTATTCGGAGTACATTTAAGATTTTTTTTCACTGAAGCCACTCAACAATGCCTCTTCTCTTATAAAATGTGATGTGCGTGACAAAGATGGATCCCCATGAAAGGTTATAGAGGTTAATTGCAAGAACGGTGGTTCCCTCCCGCAGTTACATTGCTAACTGAGTTGATATTCCAAATCTAAATATTCCAAGCCTTTGAACATCAAAGGAAGTCTTGGTCTTTTGCAAAACTTGCCCCTAGTTGGATTTGTGTTAATTTTGATTTCCACTGTGTTAGGCCTGTTGCAGAGAAAATGTAGATTGTACTCTTTTCTTGTGTACTCTCTTCTTGTGCTCTCATTCTTCCCTCTCTGCTTTGCATGCCCTAGTTAATCTCCCAGTGTGACTTATTTGGTATCATCTCATAGTGCAAATTCTGCATAGTTCCACATACTTACAAATGCTGGTTGCCAACGAGCGTAACCATTCAAAGGGGCAAAGAATTGTAGGGCTAGGCAACTTCAGGCGCTGAAACTATAAGTGGTTGAAGTCACACCATATTAAAGTGACAGAGCAAATCAGTTGATGTAGGACTTTCAGCTGGGCACCTCTGAGAATAGCAGCTTGTCAGCAATGACACAGCAATCTTTCCAGCTGTAGTAGAGAAAGAGAAAAGGACACCTTCAGTAATTAAGCTGTTTAGCATGAGAAAACAGCAAGAAATGTACCACAAAATACTTGAGCCAGAGAAGTTGCTTTTTCCTAGTTTGACAGTTTTGCACTTGTTCTTTCTTGTCTGTGCCTTTACTTTTCAAAGAAATTGGTGGGGGTTTTGATTATTATTTTTCTTTTTTAGTTTTGTTTGCCTCCCTCTTTCCACATTCAATTAACAATTTTGCCTTTCTTTTCTGGCTTGTCGTTCTTTACTTATAGAAGGTTGCATGAGGTCATCCAACCCTGTCATAAACGTTTTCATACTGTGGTAAAAAGTGTAAGGTACATCTAAAGGGATAAAACAAACCCACAAAAATAGAGGTTTTTTACATTCTTCTGTGAGAACATCAGCACACAAGACATCTTTGACTTATGTTATGCTGTATTGATTTAACGTTAAGTCCAGTAATTACTGTTATAAGTGTTTGACCTTTAGTACATAGCCTTTGAAATCAAGCCCAATATTTTGGCTAATTTTATTTTTTTCTTTCTTTTGTTTGAGAAAAGACTTTGTTTCTTAAGGAATATTCAAGAGCAAGAGCGTCCACAGTAGAGTTATGCTGTCATAATCAAAAGCATTATAAATATTCTGGTACAGTTTGTGCTGGTAATATATCTAGACATGAAAGATTTTAAATATTTTTTTACTTTTAAATGTACCCATTCTTTGAAATATTTAAGAGTTAGGGTTCCCCCCCACCACAATCCCTCTCTCTGAAATGTTTCTCAGGATTTACACATAAAAGGCCATCCTGTAAAATATGTTGCTGTTACTGTACAGTAACTGCAGCTGAGCAACTAGTGATGATAATGTGGGTTAAATGACATTCCTTCTGTAGTGATCGAAACTCTGAGACTGTCTACACAGACATACTCAACAAAGGTTACGATGGCTTAGCTCCATTGTAATGTGCATTTTAAAACAAAAGTAATGTGCATTTTAAAACTTCTCTAGAAGATGAATTCAACCTCCTTCATTGTTCTCTGCTGGAGTCCAAAGAAAATTTCAGTGTGCTTTTTGTAATTTACAGCTGTCATTGCTTAGCTCTCGAATGTATGATTCCCTCATGACTGATTAAAGTTGTCTAGTTAAGAGAGGGTCAAAGACATGGTCCTGCTCTAGAAGGAGATGAGAAGATTTTTGCAGTCTTAATCATCTCTACTGCTTGTGATGGCTATCTGAAAGCAGTGGAAAATTTTCTGAAGGTAGTCCAGAAGCTGGCAATATGGACAGCTTAGAATGGAACACTTGCTGCAGTGCTACCATGGTGATAATAGAAAGGACTTAAAAATTAAAAAGGGCAAACAAAACAGTTGAAAGGAAAAGAAAATTAGCCATTATTCCATTCTTCAAATACCTCGTTCTTTAAATCATCATTTTCATACAGTTTCACAGCCTGAGTTGGTATCCCTGGAAAGGAATCTCAGACAGAGTAAGCTTTTTAATTGAGCAGACATGATAAACGCAGGCCAAGTTGCCTTTTTTTACATAAAATACAAGCCATGCTTCAGCTACTCTTTTCTTAAGGTACTTAGCTCATGCTTGCTCAGAATTTTACTGTCATGATCATCACTGAAATTTTTCAAGGAAAGCTCTGATTAGCAACGTTTGTGGAAAAAGAGTAATTTATCTCCTGTATTTGTATGAAACAGATGAGTTTTTTGCCATCCATAGTGCTGCTTAACCTTTTAAGGTTGTATCCCTCTTCCATATCCTGCTTAAGGGGTATTAATGTACTTCAGAATTGGTACATGGAGTACTACTTTTTCTTTTTGAAAGCTCATGTAATTTGACCTATTTACAGCAAATATTTCATCAATTTTAAGTCCCCAGCTAACATATTTTATGCATATTCGAACCTTCTAAACAAGTAACAAAAGCACTCTAAAACACTTTACTTTTTTAAGTACAAGAAATGTATCCCTCCTTTATAGTTGGCAACTCTAAAATGAACTTCATGTCTGCAGTATTGTAATGTGCACCATATTTAGCCAAGTAATTCAAAACAAATAAAATTTTCAATCTGAAAATATTTTAAAATTATTTTTGAATATACAAAACATACCCTTACCTTACACATTACCTGCAGATTTTAATTGTCATGAAAGCAAATCCAATTTTTATGTTTGGATAGCAAACTTTTCCACAGTTTTCCACAACTGTTCTCAGCACAGTTTTCTGCTTACATAACTGTTAAGACACTCTAAGGTACTTCTAAGATACTGTAGTAAGCAGAAAAGGAGGAGAGGTTGTGCCTTATTTCTGACTTCCTTTGGTTTTCTTTTCTTGTTACTTCATCTTGTTGTTTTTCATGTCACCTTTCTAAACACTGTGATTTAGATTTAGATTTGTGGTTTACTAAACTATGTTTTTTGTCTGGAATTCTTGGAAATTTTAAAAGGAACCCAACCTGTAAATATGCATCTTTTTATGATTTGCTAGCTACATATAAAATCTTCCTGCTGCTCTAAAATGCTTTTATTTGATATGCATTTTTATCACCATTCAAATTAAAAGAGAACAGTTCCTATGGTCACTGCTTTTGTACTGGATTCAGTTAAACAAGCACTAACGGTGCAGAAAAGTCCTGCTGGAAACAGGATCTGCATACAAATTGACCAAGACACAAGGTACAAGGGTCTTGTAAAGGTTCAAAGTTTCTCTACCTTTCTGTCAGAATGTCTTCACAGCAAGATTTGATGAGGTATTTGGCTAGATTTATTTAACAGAAGATAGCAGCAAAATTTACATTATCCTCTCTGCTATTTATCATTGTCTAAACAAACTTATTCTTGCTGTATTACATAAAGTCTACTTATGACAGCACTATAAAGATATTCTCACAAGTTTGTCCACTCAGATGATGGATGCCCCTTATGTCACTTCTACAGACCAGTTTTCATAAATGTCTTTTACAGGTTCTGTTAGTATTTTAAAAGTGGGAATATTGCTGCAGTGGTTTAAAATACATCTTGCTCTTTATGCTAGTTTTCTGCCAGACACAAAGCATAAATGCCTGCCTGCACTGCCACCATCCCAACGCACAGTCTAGTAGTGCCACTAAAACCTAATGATGTTACCCTCCAATAGACACATGCTGACAAATGCTGGGAAGCACTGGGAGTCCTCTTGACAGTCAGCTGCTCATAGTCAAGGGGTCTGTCGTTCCTATGGACAGAGACATGTCACAAATATTCAGAGTTGTTATCTTTGCCCAGTTAATTATTTGGCCATTACAAAATATTTGCTTGGCCATCAACAATATTTGCAATGTTTTAGCCTATTTCTTAAACAGCAGATGTTAATAGAATATACAGCTCATTTTCTGAATGAATGGAGAATATATATGTGTGGTCACATATATATATATGTGACTAACATTATTCCAGAGAGATCTGGCATTATTACACTGTGCACAAGTACTATATTATCTAGAATTATTATACTGTGCACAAGTACTATATTATACATTATTACACTGTGCACAAGTACTATATTATCTAGAATTATTATACTGTGCACAAGTACTGTATTTATTGTTACTCTGCATTGACAACATTTTTTTTTCTATTCTGAGCTATACTGCCTTTTTTTTTTCTCTTATTAAGTCTACTTTTAGCTTCCATAATAAGGTTGTGATCGTGGACAAAGAGTGATCCAACTGCATCACTAAAGCTAAGAAAGAACAGAGAAAAAATACTTTTCTTTTCTGTAATGTTTAGCGGACAATTAGGCATTTTGAGCAAATGGCTTTATTGAAAATTTAAATATAATTACAAATTATTACAACAACACATGAGGCTTAAGTAGTTTTAAAATTGACTGTAGTTTTTACTAGATGATTTACAACCTATCTTCAACATGTTACACAATGATTTTATCATCTTTCCTGAATACTATTTATTGTGAAAATCGCACCTGTCAGAATAGGCTTCTTTTGTTGCAAGTTTATGATCAAACTCCAACTTGATTTTAGTTTTCAACTTTCTCTTTTTGTAGACTACAATCAACAGCTTTTGCACACTGCTAAGCAGCAAGTGTAAATTAATATTCTTCTCAAAGTTTTCCATTTACCATAAAATTAATTTTCTTGTATTGAAATCTTTTGTAGACACATAGCAGGGAAACCTAGCCCTGTCATTCTGTTTCTGAAGAAAACATGATAAAGTTTCCAAATCTGCTCTCACACCTTTACTTAAATGGGCCAACTTGTTGTGAACAGTTCATCCTCTGAGAGATTACCACAAGTTGCAACATTCTTATAAGCCCTTCTCAAGTTCCTAGTAGAAGAATTAATTTTTTCCTTAAAAAAAAATAAAAAATTGCAGTTAAACAGCAGTCATGGACTTTCTTACTGACACCTTCTCTTGTGCATAGGCAGTTTCCCAAGACAAGATAATCAGTTCTCTGATAAACCCAGGCTTAATTTTTTTTTCTCTCTCCCAGAGAAAATTCCTGCCTACACATATTTATTTATGCACTCTTACTCTTGTTTGGTGCAGGTGAAAAAAAAAAAACCCTTTCCTGGAAGCAATTCTGTGTGTTCTGCAAAGGCCTATAGGTAAGGCACCATATTAGGAAGATCTGGGTTATTCTCCTTAATACATGTTTTTGTGGACTTTTATGCCATAATTTACTTCCTCCTCCTTTCTCCCTTCTCTAAACATTCATGTGTTCAAATTCAAGGTAGGTTTATTACACTCTAATACATGTATGCTACAAAGGAGTTCAAATTAAACGACAATTTACCAGGATAATACATATAAATTCCCATAATCTCAACCATTAAAGAAAAAACAGAGCACCTACCAAGAAAATGACCATGACCTTCCTACCATTCAAATAATCATCTGTTGGAATTGATATATGCCTTTGGGACAATTAACAGTACATTAAGGAACTGGATTTACTTGACATGCAATTGAAGGAAATTTAAAAGAACATTCAAGGATTTAAGTCCTTCTTCTCAACCTCCTTCTGTTTACTTTAAACTCGACGTTTCTGAATTATACAACAAAAAATGTATTAGAGATGGCTAATCATTGTATTTGAAAAGAAAGCTTTCTTGTGAAAAATGAAGCTTGCCTGAAGTTTTCATTTACTAAATTCTGAATAGGTTGGATGAAAAAGAACAGTAAACCCAACAGTTTGTTTTTTCTTGATCTTTGTAGAAAACTTGGGAGTGAAGTTTTGCTTTTCCTGCCTTGCCTTGGAAAAAAGAAAATAAAGGAAACCAGAAATTTTTTAAAATCTTAACAAATTATGGAAAAGGATAGCCTTCTGCTCAAACAACATCAATTGTACCTTCTTGTGCCTCTGCCATTTGTTATAATCACTTTAAGCAGAGCAGTGTAATCTAGGAGAAATAAATAGTTTAACCCACACCAACAGAACTTGAGATCGATCTGACAAGCTCTTCTTCAGATGAGCATTGTCAACAATAGCCATAATTTTGTTCCTTTGACAATGTTATTGTTTTCTTTTAGACATGTTATTTTGCTATATCCCTTCATTTTCTTCTGTCACTTGGCTTTTCTATCCTTCTCTTAAAAAAAAAAAAAAGAAAAAAAAGAGAAAAGAAAAATAAACTTGGTCTAAGACAGCTAGAAACAAAATAGGGGCACTCAGAGTCCACTTCTCTGCAGAAGTGGATCTGATTTTTTTTTTCATTCTCCCTTCTTTTTCCCAACTCCATCTAACTGCCCATCTCTTTTGATTATTTTTATTAATTTGGGTATTGACAAGAATTTTAATGTAACAGGAATAGCTGTTAAAAATTTAAAACAAACAAAATAAACACAAACAAAAAACCAAAACCAAAACCCTCACACCAACAGTTGTTAATCTAACAGCAGCTTTTTGTTCTATATACTTGTACAGCAATAATTTAAAAAAAAAAAAAAACTCCTAAGGAAATTGCAGAATGAGAGTTCTTTTAGCTTAATAAAGATCATCCAGTCCTGACACTTTATGTCAGCCAAGTCCTGCATTGATTGCCTTGTGTAGCAGAACTGAGGCCCAGCAGTGCATTAGTCAAACATCCTTCAATTATTTTCTCATCTGTATCTGTGCGGGTGAGCCAATCTGCCAAGGCATATTTATGCCTTTTTTCACTAGAGGGAGCCAAAATCCCTCTGTATGTAGTTGTAAGTACCATATTTCCCAGTTTTCAATCCAGTTCTTGTGTTAGAGTTACTGAGTAAAAGATAAATATGCTACTCCTGGAATATTATTTTTATTATCAATAATTTTAATATTTTATTGCAGCCAAAAAATGAGCAAATTCAAAACATACAGGCTCGGTCCTGCTAATACAAGTTTACAGAATTTTGGCAGCTGAACTTAAAAGTCTTGGGTATAGCAACAAATTTTGACTTTGCATCCTAATACTAGTAAGGAAGTCACTTTACAGCTAATAATCTCACACTAATTCATGCTCAGAACAGGGCTGTCTCAGGGTCTCTGTTTTCACTGACAGATGATAGTCCAGAAGATATGCTAACTTCAGAGTGCATTGCTAATAATTGCTATGGGACAGGCATATCTGAGGCTCAGTTTTGCCAAGGCAAAACAGGGGTAGTGATTATATGGAAGAACAAGAAGTATGGGGGACAGCACAACAAAGAGCTAGAGTCAACCACCGCTCAACTTTGGCAGTCCTTCTAACATGAAGATTTTGTACCAGACCTCAGAGCTGAGGAGGAGTTGTAGAACAGGATCAGCAATATTACTGCAGCTTGGCTTCATGACATGTGTGTTGTGCAGTAACTCAAAGGCAGCATTCACCAAGCAAGCACTTGGGGGAACTGCACAATTAAACATGGCTTAACCATAAAAACACAGCTGGAGAACACAGTGCTAATTTTGAGTGTAACAAGGAGAATTCTCAAATGGGTTTTTGGCCAAAAAAATGATCTTCTCCATTGTTTTGATAATGTGAGAAAGGTCAATTTTTTTTCATATGTATCTTTGATGATTCCAGCGATGTTGCAATACTGGATTTCTATTTGGCAAAAGGCTTCATACAAAGAATGAAAGAATTCATTCAACTTCAACATAGGGAACTTCAAAGTTTGGAGTTTTCGTTCAGGTTTTCTTTCTTTTCTCTTTCCTTTTTTCCCCCCTTCCTTAATAACTTCTGAATACTATGGCCTTAAGTTGCTGAAAATCAAATGTACATTTTCTTAGCTATAAATCCTCTTTAAGCCTCTAAACAATTTACATAAGACAGTTTAATTTCCATTTGTTATCTAAATTACTATTCTCTTTTGATTTATATTTGGTTTTAGCTGTTTACAAAAATTTATTTATGACTAACATCGGCTCACATCAACCTTATTTTATACGCCATCACACATTGCTGTTTCTTTAGATTATTTACTGTATGAAATGGAGATAAGGGAAAAAATGCTGATACTCTTGGAAAAAGACCCCTACCAACCCAAACCATTCTCTGAATCTATGACATTAGAAAAAAAACAACATTAATAAAAATTATTGAAATAATTTTTTAAATAAAATAAAAATTATTAAAATAATAATAATAATAAAGATAGCATCTGATCACTGGTTAATCTTGAAAGCAACATGTCTTAGTTTCTAATTGAGAAGGAAATAATTACGGTGTTTTTCACAGAAATTTTAATTGGCCTCATCAAAATACCTTTTAGAGGATCCTTAATAGAGTTCCTTTCTTTTTTTCCCCAGTCAATTTCAAATATTTTTACCTAAACAAGTTTTACCTTTTATCCAATCTCATTGTTTTGGAGATGGAAAATATGCAATAGAGTAGGGGAAATAATTACCCTTTACCAGGGAAAAGTAACTCTCATAGATTTGGGAATATAGCAGAAGGACAGTAAAGTGATATTTTGGTATCTTTATTGCAGTGAATTTGTGCTTTGAACTTATAGACATATACTTGCAAAGGTTTGATAAGATTATAGGCTTGTTTCAAGAAATTACATAAATAATTTGGACATAAAAGTGGAAATTTCCACACATGATAGGAATTAAGGGGAGGTAACATTTTTTATTTTAAAACATCATTGAGGTCTAATCAAAAAACAAACTGAACAAAACCAAAAGATAAGAACATAACATTGGCTTCCAAATCTAAAATCCCTTCAATCTTCAGATCTGGACAGTGTCAGATTGTGAATGCACATCTAGGGTCTACATATTAATGACCACTGCAGCTTCAGCTCTCTGCGCTGACTCATGACAGTCACTCCTGCCCTTCCACTGCATTAGTGAATTTAAGAGCACTTACAGCTGTCTCTATTAATGACAGTTTCCTTGTCCATAATATCTCTCCAAAGCCCAACAGCCTTGTCTCCTTACCATCCACCTCTGCACTGTCCAAGTCTGGGTGCAAACACAATGCACCCGGGGATACTTTTTAAGGAAGCTCTCTCAGTGAACCCTAAAGGGGTTCAAACCTTACTTTGCATAACAGAACTGTGCTTGAAAACCCATTATAGATCTAATAAAGCTCTCCAAGTACAGAAGGAGGAAGTAGCAGCTAAGCAAATAAAGGCTGCCTAATAATAATTTGCACCATAGTAATAGAGTTATGCATTAGCATCTGTATACCAGTATTGTCCCTAGCCGGTATATAATTATGTTTCTTCATAGCAGCCTTTATGGTGCTGCACTCTGCATCTGTGACCAAAATGTTTTGGCTTTGAACCGGGCTTGCACAGTCCAGGACCTCTCTGTCACTCTGTCCCTGCAGCAAGCACGCCAGGGGTGAGCAAGAGCCTGGGAAGAGAAGCAGCCAAGACAGGTGACCCCAACTGAACAAATGCAAATGCCATATGCCCTACAGTGATATGCTCAGCAGTCAGATGTGGGGGTGTAGTCTTTCCAAAGTAGTCAATCCTCAGACACAAGCTGGGCACTGCTGTGCTGTTTGGAGATGGCAAGTCACTGCCATGACAATACTTGCTCTTTTTTCCCATCTCTTGTTCATTATCTAACTGTTCTTATCTCAACCTATAACTTTCTCTTAATACAAAAAGCAAGAAATATCTCTTTAATCATCGTGCCTATTCAGTCCATGGATCACCCTGCAGAATTTTCATACAAGAGGAAGAAGAATGTGGGGATTGATGTAGAAAATGTATTTAATCTTTAGGTCAAATTAATATGTAGCCTCTTCATATTTTCTTGGAAAGAATAAATTAATTACACAGAAAATAATTTCCCCCATCTTTCATTCTATTAAAAAGAAAATAAAATTGTTGACTAACAAATTCAGTTTTGATAAGACCAGCAGCAATTTTGAGGGTCTTTATACTTCAGTGTAAGAATGTCAAGAATCTTCAGCTGAAGTTTTGACTCCTAATTTTAGAGATTTTAGGGAATAGAATCATAGAATCACATAATATGCTGACTTGGAAGGGACCTATCATTGATCATTGAGTCCAACTCTGGGGCCTGCACAGGACACCCCAAGAATCATGCTATGGGCCTGAGAACAGTGTCCAAACACTTCTTGAACTATTTCAGGCTCTGTGTTGTGACGATTTCCCTAGGGATCCTGCCCCAGTGCCCAACTATCCTGTGGGTTAAAAACTTTTTCCTGATAGGCAACCAAAACCTTCCCTGACCCAACTTCATGCCACTTACTCAAGTCCGGTCACCAGAGAGAAGAGATCAGTGTCTGTTTGTCCTCTTTGCCTCACAATGAAGTTGTAGACTCTGATGAGATGTGTCCTCAGTCAGATCAAGTGACCTTACTGCTTCTCATATGGCTTCCCCTCCAGACCCTTCATCATCCTCATGACCCTCCTTTGGATGCTCTCTAATAGTTTAATGTCTTTCTTATATTGCAGTGCTCAAAACTACTCCCAGCGCTCAAGGTGAGGCTGCCCTACTGTGCCCTACTGCAGAGCAGAGTGGGACAATTCCCTCCCTTGCCCAGCTAGCAATGCTGGGGCAGGCTACGGTTGGCCACTTGGGCTACCAAGACACTGCTGACTCAGGTTCAACTTGCCAAGCAACCAAGACCCCCATGTCCCTTTCCATAGCACTGCTGTCCAGCACTTAATTCCCCAGGATATACACGCAGCCGTGGTTGCCCTGTCCCAGAAACAGAATCCAGCATCTGTCCTTGTTAAACTTCATAATAAAGTATTCTTGACAAATTAGAGGATTAGGCTAATCCTAATCCTCTAATTTGTCAATAATACCATTTTTAATAAGATTTTCCCATGGGTTACCACTATTGGATCATATGTTTCTCCACAAGCAACACCCTTCACTATCATTGATTTAAACTTCATGATGCAAAAAAAAAAAAAAAAAAAAAAAAACAAAACCAGTGACATATCCTACATTCTATTAGAATGATTGATATCTGCTTCTAACAAAATCCTTTTTTCCACACAAGTTGATGTAACAAATTATGTTTCAAAACATTATAATGAAACTCTCTCCTCTACTTCAGTCCTTGTAAAGAACATTAGGCATATTGAGATTCTCTATAGATAACTAATGATTGATTAATGTACAGTCCTAATGCATTTTAACATTCTTTACTATAATCACTTCACCCTGCTTAAGGAGTAACTTGCCACAGCTGTTCATTCAATCAAGAAAGAGCATGACAACACTCTGAAAGATAGAGTGAGTAAAATACTTATTCCAAATTTCACTCACTGTTGTCCTCAGTGACAAGGTATCTGCATTTTTTAAAAATCAAATAATTTTTTAGTTAGTGATCCAACTAGCCATTTCTTTGTCACTTTCTACTATCCATGTTGTCATATTAGGAAGCAAAAAGATCAGCAATGAGAGATGAAAGATAAAGGTCTCAATTCTTAGTTTAGTCATTTTGCTCTAATATTTCTCAATTACCTGTAGACTTCATCCCTCTAGAAAGGAATAAGAACTTCCAGGTTTTGAGTTAATGTAAATTACCCTTAACAATCTAGGGGAAAAAAACCAACCCCAAAACAACAAACCCAGTAAAATCTAAAGGCAAGTCAACAGCAGTGGTTTAGAATTAGTGGACCCACATAGCAATTTAATAAATACCTTCTGTAGAACATCATCATGTGAGTTATTATCGCTCAACTATGACTACTTCAGGACTATCAGTTCTCATTTAAGTAATACAAAGATATGTAAAACTAATTAACACTTATAAACTATACTGAAGATTCAACTAAATAATTCTGTTGGGTCTAGCTCGAAATCTCATTGGATCTCCTTCTATTGGACACTAGCAAATTGTACCAAATTTCACCAAGTTTCAAAATACAAACAGAAGAACATGTTACATATTTTTTTTTCCATTTAGTCTGAACTAAAGGTCAAGCGACAGTAGTATCTCACACTGTAACTCCTCAATGTTAAAACACAGAATTAAAAATTGTTACAAAAACTATTCCCATTAAGAATTATAAACTAAAATAGGGCAGATACTTTACTCGTATAAACAGTTCCAACATTACAGAACTAGATCAATTTAATAATGAATTAAAGTTATACTGTCATTGGAGAACATCCGCAATTCTAGTTTTTACAAATGCTGATAGCTCCACTTAAGGTTTTCCTGAGATTTTTTCACTACAAACTTGCTAATAATGTGGGGGATTTCCCCCTGAATTTTAGTACTCGTTATGAAAAACTAGTATTTCAGACAAATTAAAATTACTAACACAACTAAAACTGCTACTACCAATTGTAAACTGACTGTGAAAGGCTGTAGTTACGTACTTGGAAAAAAAAAGTTTAAAAACACAGACAAACTACTTACATTAAATTACTTTCCAAGTAGAATTTACAATGAAGACCAGGTTACTTCAAGAAGTAAAAGAGACATCTATTAATAAAAGAAAATTTACTGTACTAAAGAATATTTCATTTCAAAAATCACTAATTTTTACTTATGCAAGGAATTAACACCAACTACATCTCAGATTTCAGGCACACACAAGTACTAGAAGGTACTGAATACAGACTTTTGCACAACAACTACACAATAACCCAAAATCTCTAAGTGAAGAACTACTATTTTTAATTTACTAAGGTTCTGAAAGTGGAACAGCTGCACAGCATATTTCTTTTTTATTTTCTTAATGTTGGGTAATGTTTGCCACCATAATTCCATTTTCCTCTTAAGAATGACCAACAGAACAGTACAATCCATAGCTGTATCGTGTCTTTCTTTGTACTTTCTTTATAGTACAAAGAAAGACATGATACAGCTATGGATCCACACGGATAGAGGCAACTTAACTTGGAAACAAAACTTCAAAAAGTCATGACCTCATACTTACTTAGCACTTACACATAAGCATAAAATAGGCAATTCCCTAAGATTTTCAGTGACTGCACTGCTTTTTTCAACATGTCACAGAATGTTGACAACTCTTTTCAATTAAATTCTTTAACATGATCCTCAATAACATGAAAGTGATCATCTGTTTCCTACACAAACATACACTCCAGCTGAAGGCTGAAGTCTTGTGAGTTTCAGTTTGTTCATTCTTTCACACCATACTACCTCAATACTTTAACCATAGGCTGCAGTATTCACTAGCTGTCTTGTTTTCCTTCTGTGTGCTGACTTTGACTCACTGAATTTTCTTGGAAGAAAAAAACTAACCTTTTGGGATTTCCTTCTTAATCCAAAATGAAGTTAAAATCTGATTTCAGAATGAAAAAGGTTAAATCTTAGAAGAAAAATCTACCAGAACTTAGATTCAATGGTTTATTTACTAGGTTCCCACACAGGAAAAATGCATGTACAAAATCTACTACTGGGTCAGAGACAAAAAAATTAAACTAATGTTTCAAGTGACAAAGAAGGAACCAAACAATGCCTTTACTACCTTTTCTGATTACTTTTAACTCTTCCTTTCTTAAGTATCCTTTGCTCCTCTGTTGGCTGATTCCCAAGGTTACATTCTTGTAGGAAGAAACTACACAATCTGCTGTTTCCTTTTTGGTAGAGATATGCTTTGTAAATACAAAGTACAAACATTATTGAAATCATCATTTGCGAGCAGTTTTCCGAATCTTCCATTTTGGATAATACAATTACTTCAGAGTTCTAGACCCCTTAAATATACGAAATAATCAGTGTGTGTTGAAGGAAGCAACACCTATTCATATTATAATCCAGGCATTTTTACCAAAGATAGACGCACAAATACTGTCACTCTTCATTTACAAGCTGTACACAGGCCCCTAAGGTTGTTTTAGAAGGGTTGAATTTCAAAACTATTTAAAATACAAACAAACAAACAAATAAAACCCCAAAACCACAGCACTGCAACAGCAAATATTTCTTAGCTAATAGAAGAATGACTTTAAGACAGCTATTTAGGGACAAACTGATTCAATTCTTTGTTACAAAACCATACCTTAATTTTCCAACAGGAGAAATCATGTCTTGGAATTTTAGGAAACTTTTATCAGATTTGACTTACCTCATAATTGTGACAGTAAAGTAAAAATTTTAAAATAGACATTATTTTAAAAAATCAGTAAGAGAAATCCTCAATCACATGATTTGGAAGGTATATCTCTATTGTCCACTTATCAAGTATAATCTATTCCTGTATATAGGAAAATTTTGTTTAATTGCCAGAACTGTCTCACACGGCTCTGGGATCTCAAGCAATTCACAATTTCTATTTATCTTACCAATTTCATAAATGCAGCTCTGAATTTTTTTCATAGCAATGGTATGCACTAAAGCACTCTGCATCAAAGGCATTCTATAACTTGAAGCGCCTTTTCTCACTAGTCTTTACATTTCTCTTATTTTTGGACCTCAGGAATAAAATTTAGTAATATACAGCCTAAGTAAGTACCTTTCTGCCTTTGACTCTTAGTGACTTCCTTAATGGCAACATAGATTTGAAATGATTTATCAAACTGTTTGGTAAACAATATGAAATAAAAGTAAACTAAAGATAGCCCTCATTCCTATTCTACACTCCCTTCATATTTAAAATTATGAAACTACTTTCCTGCCTGGTATTCTTAGCAAAGTTAAAGTCAAAAGCACTATTGGACTTATATTTCCAGGACTTTTAAAACAGAAATTGCATTTTATCTTGATCTAGGACTTTTTATTTCTTCAATTAAAACTCAGTACTTTGTCTACTTCAAATTCAATAACTGAATATAGTTTTTCTTTAAGTTTTGACATTGAAAAGAAGGAGGGAGGGGAAAGCAGAGTCTCTTTATTTTAAGTCTGTGTTTATAGAAAGATGTGGCAGGACTTCTGGCATATGAAAGTATCTTCAATCAACAATAACAAAAAATGAAAGAGCATTTTGTGTGACCAACTAAATTGAGGTGGTAATTTAACTTGAACACTTTCATTACATTTGCAATTCTAGTGCAAATCATCATGGTTCTATGGACTGATCAAAGGAACTAACTAACTGACCACTACAGATTTATTTGAAATGAAGACACCTGGTATGGTTCATTGATTTGGTCATATTATTGTATTCCCCATGCCTTCAATGAAAAAAAAAAACCCAAACCAACAGTTACATCAATAGTGAAGTTTTGGGGGTTGCGATTTTTTTCTTTTTTAAATGGATATTCTAAAATCATAGATGTGTTTTTGTAGTAGGATTTTTAATTTATGTATCTGGAAATGTATTTTAAACTAAAAAGTTAAATTAAGATTATCCAGATACACTTGCCTTGGTTTGAGAGGACACATGTCTGCTAAGGAAGGCAGGAGCCTCCCCTGAAATGGAAAATGTTTATCACCGCCCTCTGAATTGTTATAATTTTGAAATTAAGGGGGCTCTCAGCTAAAGATATGGGAGTAGGAATAACAGTTCTTTACTAGGGAAGAAAAAAAAAACCAAAAAACCAACCAAACAATGCAGTAATACAAAATGACACTGGCAGAGTCAGAATACAACCTGACACCCAGTAGGTCAGGGTGTCGGTAGCAGTCCCATTAAATGGTGGCTGCAGTCCTCCTGGAGTGACAGGTGTGGTTCTGTTGAAGCAGTGATCCTGTAGAAGGGTGTAGTCTTCCTCTGAAGATCCAATGGTGGTGTAGATGAGCCTGGATTTCCTCTGGGAATCCAGTGGAGTAGAAAGCTACTCCTCTGGGAATCCAGTGGAAAAGGCGGCCTGCGATCTTCCAAACCTCTGATTATATTAAGGAATGCTTGGCTCCTCTTTCTGGGCAGAGCTTCTCACAATGGCATGATGTAATTTTATCAGTCATGTAGTGAGACTCAAAGGCTCATCAACAGAAGGTATCTCCCCAGAGGAAGGATTGGTTGTGGAAGAGATAAAGAAAACTGCCCAATTAACAAAAGATAGTGGCTCCACAGATAGTAATAGAATACACACACTCATTTCCAACCTAAGACACACTCGATTGGACACTTTCTGAATTTTAAGTTGTCAGTCTTTTAAATGACAAAGAGCTTTGTAAAGATATTCCTGCAGTGGTTTGAATTTATTTTATTGATTCCTTGTTAAGTTGTTCGTCCTGTTTTACCTCCATGTCCTCCCCAAGTTGGTTTACTCTTGGGTTTACCCTCCCTCGAAGCTGTCCCTCATGCCATTGCCTGCCTCTTGTTCCACCTCTTTCCCTGCCTGTCAAGGAAACCTAGCCCTTGATTCCCCAACCTTCTCTGCCACCTAAATCTCAGGCCAATCCCTGTCTGCAACACTCATTTGGAATTCCCCTACTCCTTGAAGCCCCATTGGCCCATGTGACCCATCCTCTCCATCCTCCTACCCCAGCTGCCCCCAGACACTTGTAATCCCCTCTTTCCACCCCTGAGGATTCCCTATTGGTTAGCTGTTTGTATCCACCCCCTGAATTGTATCTGTACAAAACCCCTTGGACAATACAGCTAGGGGCTTTTTATCCTGCTCCCTTCACCTGGAATAAACCTTGCTCCTCGTGGAACCTCAAGATGGAGAGCCTCTTCCTTTCTCCTCTGCATGCTCCCTGTTGTGGCTTGTGTCTTGCACCTTAGAGCAAGTGGCTTTAAAGTTTCTGCCTCCGGTAAATCCTCATACTGAGGTAGTTCCCCATTCCTGGAGTGGCACAAGAGTTCTAAGAGCTAGCCCAGGCTCCGGCAGTCACTTCACAGTCCCACATTCAAATTATATGATACTGTTGCTTTACCTAGTATGTTTGGTATCCATATCGCCGAATGTTCTCAATTTAGAAACATAGAATGGCCAAATACAGTCCTGCCAAGTATTAATTTCCTGTGATGCTTTTCTTTAACAAACAATATTACTGCACCTTCCTGTTTCATAATAATTTACTACGTTCATGAAATGTCTCTGAGTTACAGCAGTGCTTTTACTTCCTATCTCCACCTAAAGGGCCACACTGCTGAAAGTTCATTGAGAGGTCCTGTTATTCCGTGTGCCTAATTTGAAAAGTCCAGGATCTAATATGCCAGTATCCCAACACATAAGTTCACCTATATTATCTTGAATATCATGTTAAAAGGAAGCATATGTCCAGCCTTATAGTAGGAGAGGCATAGCTTGTATTTGCACTCAGCTCCATAACTCCTGTTTTCTGCTGTTACAAGACCTTTTGCATTTTATGCAATGCAAGGATACATCAACACAACTTCATGCAATGCAATACAGTGTTCTTACTTCCAGTCATCATATCCCTCAGTCTTGTCACAAAACTAGAAATTTTTAAGGACTACCTCAGGAAACAGAGAAGCATCTCAGCAAATTACTTTGTCAGAGTGATCAAAAGGAAGAGAAAATTGCTAAATCTCTTCTGCACAACTCAGGTCTTTGTGAAAGCATAATTGATGGCCCTCCATGGGACTAAGACCAGTCTTGAATTCTGTCTCCCCACCTGTACTTGGAAGGACTATCCAGTTCCAGCACAGATACTGGATGCTTCTATGAGGTTCAGGAATGCCAGGATGTATACCCAGCTAATGTCAGCCACCAGAAAAAAAATTCTTACTCTCAGAATTATGGAGTACCAGCTTTCAAGGAAACTAAGCAGCTCAACAGGAGGTAAAAAATGAAACAATTTGGAGATTCTGGAGATCTCGCTATGGTGAAAGTGACTTGGTATCTTACTGCATTGGGTCTACAACGCAAGATTATGATCATTGCAGTGGACTGCAAGGACAGCTTCTCTGAGGAGCAGCCATGTGCCTGTCCCACATAGTTCCAGCCAGGTCCAATGGACACAGGGCACAGCTGAGTCCTGCGGTCAAAGTGGTAGCACCTCTTGGAAAACTTACGTAAGAAATGGTAAAAAATGGTGCACAGCAGCTGAGAGAGAGGAGTGAAGAATATGTGAAACTAAGATCAGAGAACAAGGGGACGAGGCGCGCCAGGCACTGGTCAAGTGATTTCTGTACACAGCCCATGCTGGAGTAAGTTTATCTTGATAGAACTGTACAACCCATTTGAAGTAGTTTGGGAAGGACTGTAACCACAGAAAGGACCCACCTGGGAGTACTGGAAGAGTGTGATAAGGAAAAAGGGGCAGAGAGGAGCTGCTCCGGTTGATCCCAGCAGCCATTTCCTGTGTCCTGGCACCACTCAGGGAGAGGAGTCAGAACTGAAGGATTGAAGTTGAGCCTGAGAAAAAGAAGGAGGATGAAGGGAAGGCAGTACAGATATTTTGTATTTGTTTCTCACCATCCAGCTCTATTTTAATTGGCAATAAATTAAATTATTTCTCTCATGTCCGGTCTGTTTCCCCTGTGAGGTTACTTAGTAGGTTTTCTCTCTGTCTTTATCTTGACCCATGAATTTAATCTATATTTCTCCCCATCCTGCTGATGTTCAGGAATGAGAAGGCAGCTCTCTGGGTGTCTAGCAGGCAGCCAAAGTCAACCCACCACGTGTAGTGGATTTTGTCACAAAGAAGAAGCAGAAAAGTCAGATAAAGGGATTTGGTTTCATTGACAGACAAGCTATAAGGACAAAAATAACCTTCTCATTTAAAATTACAAACTGTAGCAGAAACAAAAAATAAAATGTTAAAACTCACATTAGAATTTCTTGTTACTCATTACACCTTCTAAGAAAGTCTATGACACTTTATAACTACCGTTCACAACTGCCAAGAATTCACAGAACTTAATCCTTTTTGCTCCTGCCCTCACATACAGCTTCATATTTTCTAGCACGTGATGTAAACCCTTATACTTCCTTGCCTTGTATGATTGGACAATGGAGTCTTACATGCTAGTCTGACAGCAAAGCTATTTCTCTTACATTTCTTTAAGTTTTAGGGTTGACTTAGCTCTCTTCTGCCTTGAGTAACAAATCCCTGTCTCTAAGGTGTTTCTTCCTACTAAACTGAGTTCTCAGCTCTACTTCTAAGTAGAATCATTAACTTCTATAAACTTTTGGAAGAATTAAGGCTTGGTATCAAGGATTTCAGAATTTTTACCCGATCTTGTTGGTAAGACCTGGAGACAGAGATCTATTTTTTAATACTTTAATGATCTGTCTTAGACAAGACCTCCTAAATCTGAGGTCCCATTGCCCTTCTTTTATTTACATTAGCAGTAAATGAATTATTTAATTAATTTAAAAATCAACCTGAGAAAATAGATACAGAGACACTGTTATGTCATCAGTGTCTTGCTGTAAAGTACATGCAGTTAACACTTTGTAGCCATTTTTAATTCTGATGCTATTTTATCCTTTTAATTCTTATTTACTCTGTCTTGCAGGAATATTTTGTGTTGTGTTACGTTGTTCTGCTCCCCTCTCAGTTTGTATGTTGGATTGTTCTGTTTCCCCCCCTTAGTTGCAATGGTTCAAGCCTGGTTCATTCTGCCCTCCTCCCCACTGCCTGTCATCCCTGCTCCCCTCCCCAGCCTTTTGAATCTTTCCTTTGATCCCTCCCTGGTGCCCTGTCTGTCACTTGGCACTCCCTCCCTTCCCTCTAGAAACTTCTAGCTGGAGCGTCGAGTGATTGGATCAGGAACCAGGACCCCACCCTCGATGTATTCCCGTTGGTCTGTCCCTAATGTCAATCCCCTGCATCCCACTCCCCTCTGGTTTCCCATTCGTCCAGAGGTAGTTTCCTCCCCTGTTTCCCCTGCCCCCTTAAAAGCTGCTGCGTAGATGGGGTCGGGGCTGTAACTGGGAAGATTTATTTGAGCCATGTAAGCCTGATTGTACCCTCGGCTGGAGTCAGCTCTCTTTCTTTCTGTTGGCTGTTGCTGCGAGCCCCGTCCGATGCAGGGAGCTGCCTTCACAATGGCGTGGGGCTGTATCCCTAGGTGCTGTCTCAGGTGAGACCCGAGAGTGCTTCTGCTGCAAGCAGTGTGCTGGTTGCTTGCCGGGCGAAAGGGGGAGGACAAGCTTCCCCCCCGACAGCTTGCTGCTTCAATTTTGAGAATTAAATTCTGAATGACAGTGAAGTTACCACTTTGTAGCCATTTTTTCTTCTGATTCTATTTTATCCTTTTAATTCTTACTTACTCTTGCAGGAATATTTTGAGGATTAAATTCTGAATGACAGTACAAACACTTTGAAGGAATAAATATATTCTGCATTTTTGCAACTCTTCTCAGCTTCAAAATCACTGCTTTCCATCACTCTATCAAAGAATTGATTGGTTTTGTTGTACACAGCAATATAGTGCAGGTCTTTTCTGAACACCCCTTCATATTTTATATATGTTAAGCACAGAAGCATGATTCCTCTTTCAGACAGCACTCCTTATCCTGCATTTAGTAACTGGAATAAACTGTTCACATATAATTCCTTCAAATTCTTTAGTCTATTTTTCCTAACAGCCTTAGGATTAGGTAACAAGCTTTGAGCTGAATTCTGCACACTCTAATAGCTCTTCTCAGAGAGAGACTCAGACACTGAAAACTGTTACTCTTTATAAACGTAATTATACCTAGAAGTACTGAAGACTACTCATTAGTATAATGTGGGAGCTCAGCACATCACTCCTGATGTCCAGAGCTACCGAGAGAACCCTTGGGGGGCTCGGGAGCCCTGGAATGTTGCCAAAAGCACTTGGTGGCTTGATTTTGATCCATCTAGAGATGTGCCACCGATGTATGAGGAAATGGAACATGCGAGAACCACTCAGGTGTAAATGGTGAAGGGAAGATATTATTATAAGGTGAATTACAAATTTTGGGGTTTCGGTACAGGGGGGTGGTAGAGACAAGATGGAGGAATCAGGGTGTGCCACCAAGCTTTTCCTTCTTCTTCCTGTCTTCCATCTTCTGGGGTGGTGTTAGCACCTGTAGATTAGTCTGGGATGAGGGTGTACTTAGTGACGAAGATAATAGGTATTGGGGAAAAAATGTAAATATGATATACGTAGTTTTTGTTATAAAAGATACGGCCGCCTTAGGGGTGGGCAGAGTGCCTTTGGCTGCCGTGTTGGTCAGATCCTTCAGGCAGGGAAAAGGACTTTTTAGATAAGAGATAATAAACAAACTGAAGACCGAAAAAACCTGGCGTCCAGTCTCATCCTTTGAAGCCCAGCGTGCAAGAACCATCCTAAGCGTGTCTGGGGGCAGAGACAGACAGCCGGGCCCCCAGACCTGGCAGTCCCTGGGTGGGCCACAGAGGTGGGCCACAAAGGTGGGCCACAGAGCTGGGCTGCAAGGGCAGTGCTGCAAGGCCATCAAGAACTGCGGTTAAGCAAGCAGTCTCGCTGGCGGGCAGCTCCCTGAGTTGGACGGGTTCCCAGGAGACCACTGATAACTCCTTGGGAAAACAGCCAGAGGGATCCGAAGAAACAGCGGCCAAAAAGGACATCGCACTCTACCTCTGCCGAAGAAAAATCGTACCAGAACAGCCCGGACCGGGATTGGAAAGGCGCCTCCGACCCCATCTCCTGTGACCTGCTGGACAGAGACCGGGAGCCTTCGGACTGCTCTGACGACGTGAATTCGGTAAGACGGTCAAAAATTAAGAACATGGGGAAAACATACTCCCAGGAACAAATAGAGGTTTTGTCCGCACTACAAAGTGTGGCTGAGGCAAACACAAAGGGAATTTCTAAGAAAGCACTCAAAGATTTATTGATGTGGGTGAGACTTAATTACCCACATCTGGAAACCCGTGTGTTATTCGAAACGGGTTTCTGGCAAGAAGTTAATAGACATGTTTATCTTTTGGCTACGAAGGGTGATGGAAAGGCCTTGAAGTTACTGTCTCCAGCAAGGATCATGTTAGAGGCAATTACGGCAAGATCCCGGAGTAGAGCTAAAAGGTCATTAACTGTGAATCCCACAGGGGCGGGGGGAGGAGAGCAAAGCTCAAAGCAGAGATTGTCTCTGGTCCCGACCAGCCCTGGAGAAATAGCTCCCGATGAGAGGGAGCGGGAAATAGCTCCCGATGAGAGGGAGCGGGAAATAGCTCCCGATGAGAGGGAGTGGCAAGTGGCTTTACCGCCTCCTATCCCTCTACCCCGAAAGCCCAGGAAGCCTCCAAAACGCCCTGAAACCCCAGAAACAGCGGGGAGTTCGGGTTCCGATTCGGACGCAAATACGGTCCTTACCCCAGATGAATTAGGATTTTCATCTAGCGAACTGGAGGGGCAAGAACGCCCTGTAGGGGCAGACCCCCCCATCTCGCGAAAACAGCAGGGGAAAGGGACGGGAAAAGCGTCCAAATCGGAAAGGGGGGGCGAACGGGGACCGGAGGGGGAGGGGGGATTGCTCTCTCGCGGCGAGCGTGGCTGCGCGGCGGCGGCGGCGGCGAGCGGCGGGGGGAGCGCGGAGGCAGTGGGGGACGCGAGTTTCGGCGCGGGGGCTGTGAGCGCGACACCGACAGCGGCAGCCTCAGCTGGCGCAGTGCCAAAGACGCGCGCGCAGGGCGGGACCCGCGGGACGTCCGGGAAGGGCTCTCAAAATACAGCGTCCACGTCAGACGCGGGCAACGGGCGAGGAGCAACTGCAGAGCTCCAAGCGGCACCCGTAGGTAGACGTAGGATACGCGTGATGATGCAGGACCCGGAAGTCGAGCCGCGGCGGTCCGCTCGGATTGCGCTGCGCGCGCAGGCACAGGCGGGGCAGGGGTTGTACGCGCGAGCAGGGGGCGTGAATACAGCGTCAGAGGAGGAGGAGAGGGAGTCAGGGACAGATACAGGGGAGGAGTCATCAGAGGCGGAGCGGGACGAGGACAGTGACGTCAGTTCAGGGGAGACAGGGGGCATTCCCGAACCCGCGCATGCGCAGAGAGTGCGGAAGGAGCGCGGTCGGGGGCGAGCCCGATCCCCTGTGACGTTGCGGGCGAGGAGGGGCCGCGCGCGGGGTTCCACATCCCGGGGCTCCACCCTCTCTCCGGTTCCGGCTTCCCCGACCCCAAACCCTGCGATTCAAACCTCTCCCATTCCTGAGGGACGTTCATGTGTTCAGGCTTCATTGTTGGCTCATTCAAAACCCGTGCGAGCTCGGTCCCAAAAGTCAGAAACGCTGCATTCAGCCGAAGCGGCTGAGGAGCCGATCGAGTCCGGGACGCCATTACGGCCGTCCAGGCGGACCACAGCGCCACCTAGTGGCGGGAACACCACAGTGCAGGACATGCCAGACCCGGTCGGTCGCGTCACAGCGCCATCTCGTGGCAAAACGATAACAATGCAGCAGTTTTTTCCAACAACATACAAAAGGAAAACAGCGACAAAGAAGGAAAAAGCAACGCAGCAAACAGATTTTCAGTCAACTCCAGAGCTCCAAGAATTAGAAGACACATCATCAGAAGCGGAAGAAGAAGAAGAAGAAGGAGAGGACATGATACAAATCACAGCTTCAGAGGGAACTCCAGCATGGATGTTTACAATGGCAGAAGCAGCAAAAGGCTTTCTGCAATCATTTGATACAGTGAAGAAAAAGAAGAAGAAGTCACAAGAATTTGAAATTCCTTTTCCGGATTTGGGAGCGAGGCCAAAAACCTCAAGTCGAAGAATGTGGACCGAGGAATCACCAATGACTTCCAGGGTTCCACTGTGCAACCTGTTGCCATCAGAACTACCAGAAGAGGAATTCCCAGAGGAAGAAGAAAGGCAACCGAAGAGACCAATAGATTGGAAAAACATCAGAAAGGAGTTGTCCAAGGAGAAGGGTTTGTTAAGAGGATCAGGAGATCTGACTATGCCAGTGACGTATGATGCACAGGGACAGAACCCAAGGTGGGAAAGGCTGGGTCACGACATGGTCAAAGATTTAGCAAAGGCCATTCAAAGCAACGGCTTGAACTCACGGTACTTCAAACAACTGCTGAAGGGGACATTCGACAATTATGAATTTACACCTTACGACATCCGAAGCCTTGTGTCAATTATCCTCACGGACACGGAGAATCTCATCTGGGACAGAAGATGGCGACGATACCTCGAAGGATTGAGGAACAGTTATCAAGGTGGACCAAATGCGAACCTCACTGTAGCACAGTTGGCAGGGGATCCTCCAAATGACAACCCAGCGGAACAAGCAGCACGACTTCCGAGGCAAGTGCTGAATGACATCAAAGAAGCAGCGCGAAGAGCAATCCTGCAGATTCCACCAGCAGGAGTTCCGGATACCCCATTCGCATCCATTAAGCAAGGTCCCACAGAATCATTTTCATCATATATAGATCGACTCTCACAAGCTGTGGATCGACAAGTGGTAGATGAACAGGTAAAGCAGCCACTCATGGAAAGTTTAGCCTACGGCGGTGCCAACCCGGATTGCCAACGGGTCATCTCAGCAATGCCAGGACAGCCATCCTTGGCAGAGATGGTAGAGGCTTGCAGCAAAGTGGGAACGCCACAGCATGTTGCGTCGATCGTGAGAGACGAGTACTCAGACAGAAGAAGAAGTTGAAGTTACAAACAGCAGTTTAGAGAAGACAAAAGAATAAAAGACTTTAGAAATTTTTCTTTCTTTGAGAAAAAAAAAAGTTTGAGAAGAAAAAATAACAATGTTATGTTACGAGAATGAGATCATAAAGTTTGTAATTCTCATGTGTTCCATTTTGTCATCAATTGCTTCAAATGACAAAGCAAATTTGCCAATTAAACAACCAAAAAAAAATGTCTAAGAAGCTTTAGCTCAAGCAGCGAATTTAGATAGTATTTGTCTAACTCACTCCAAACCAAAGAGTCCATTTTCAGCATGCATGATTGAAATGCCAGTGGACGAATGGCCAATTCCAGGGCACGCTCCAGTCAAAATCTCACAAGTTGTTAAAGATCCTGTGACGGAGTAGCATGCTTAGACGCATCTTCTTCCTGTAAATTCTACTGAGCCTCAAGAATTAGAGATTTTTAAATCCATGACAATAGAATTGTGCATGCAATTCAGAATCTTAAGTGTGGCAAAAAATAAGACCATTGATGTCACACCGAATCATGAATATTATAAAAATGCATCAGCTTAGTGCAAAAACACAGTAACAACTACAGAGTCACTCCAAGTTCCAGTGCAATTGCCAAAAAAATTGTTTTTGATTTGCGAGGACAAAATTTAGTATAGCGTTCCTGCGAATGCAATGAGAAGTCCATGCAGCATCAGAAAGATTTCAATGTTGTCACCAAATTCAAAAATGCTAAAAAAGTCAAAACGTAAAGAAAAAAGAACATTACAACATTATAGCACAAATTGTGATGATACAGTGTACACTTGAGACAAGACAAAGAGAATTGCGACAGCAATTTTCTCACCTCAGACAGCGTCGAGAGTGGCCTTGACTCAATTAGACCACATAAGTTGTTGGTTGAGCAAACATGCTCAGTCAGTCTCTCTTGCACTGAGTGACATGTTAAAAGACGTGAGCAGTGTAAGACAAGCAACTCTACAAAACAGGGCAGCAGTCGATTATCTGTTGCTTGCCCATAGACATAAATGTGAAGAATTTGCAGAGATGTGTTGCATGAATCTCTCAAACCATTCACAATCAATTACAGAAAACATCAAAAAGATAAAAGACAGCATAGAAAAACTTAGTGAGATCACTAGATCATAGATTGATAATGTAGTAAAGTTTTTTAACCTTTCTCCCATATGGAGAAAGCTTTTAAAAGTAAGATTTTATATTTTGTTAATTCTTGCAGTTCTCATAATCTTCATACCATGCATCCTTTTGAGTGTACAGCGCATTGTACGTTCGATTACAAAAGAAGTGCTTTTTGTGCAAACAGAAGGGGGAGATGTGGGAGCTCAGCACATCACTCCTGATGTCCAGAGCTACCGAGAGAACCCTTGGGGGGCTCGGGAGCCCTGGAATGTTGCCAAAAGCACTTGGTGGCTTGATTTTGATCCATCTAGAGATGTGCCACCGATGTATGAGGAAATGGAACATGCGAGAACCACTCAGGTGTAAATGGTGAAGGGAAGATATTATTATAAGGTGAATTACAAATTTTGGGGTTTCGGTACAGGGGGGTGGTAGAGACAAGATGGAGGAATCAGGGTGTGCCACCAAGCTTTTCCTTCTTCTTCCTGTCTTCCATCTTCTGGGGTGGTGTTAGCACCTGTAGATTAGTCTGGGATGAGGGTGTACTTAGTGACGAAGATAATAGGTATTGGGGAAAAAATGTAAATATGATATACGTAGTTTTTGTTATAAAAGATACGGCCGCCTTAGGGGTGGGCAGAGTGCCTTTGGCTGCCGTGTTGGTCAGATCCTTCAGGCAGGGAAAAGGACTTTTTAGATAAGAGATAATAAACAAACTGAAGACCGAAAAAACCTGGCGTCCAGTCTCATCCTTTGAAGCCCAGCGTGCAAGAACCATCCTAAGCGTGTCTGGGGGCAGAGACAGACAGCCGGGCCCCCAGAGTATAACTTCTAGCATGACCTACCCATTATACTGCCACAACTCAGAGAGAAAAAACAGTCTTAATACAACTTGCACCAAGTCTAATGTAATACATTTTTTCATTTGGTCCAGTTAGAGAATTGCATTACTCCAGTACAAAGGCCATAGTTTTCAAAGTTTTGGCCAAATGTAACGAAAATACTAGTATAAAATATGTTGGTTTGCTGATGCCTAAGAGTGACCTTCCTGTAGCAGAGAGGAAGCTCTGAACATCTGCATTTGTAAACACTTGTACTGTAAGCTCTGTCAGATTGGAATATGAGCAGGGAAAGCTTGTGACTGAAATAGGCATGCAAACAAAATTTCCAGGTGTAAATATAGTGTCATATATAGTAGTCAATGGTTATATAGTTATGCCACTTTATGCTTCTTAACTTCCAGTAAATGAGAAAAACTAATGCTACAGTGACGTGTTACAAAGAATTGGCATTTTATGCATAAGGCTACATAACAATGCTTATCAAATGAAAACCAGGTTCCTGCTAACACATGGTCACGGAGGAGGGCCTACATCAATAAGAAGTGCCTTATGATGGGAGCTCGTTAAGCAAGGATGCATATTTCATCAGACCTGCCCAATATAATGCCTTTTGCTGTGACATTCTACCTGCCAAGTGTACCTGATCAATGCTTAACAAACCAGGCCAGCTGGCCAGCCATGTTAATTTGGGAAGATAAATCATGGATGAGACCTCTAGAAGTTTATGATACACCACCAAGCAAACAAGGAAAGCAAGAAAGGTGCCAGATGAACAAGACTGGGATGATATAACTGGTGCAAACCCTGAAAAAGGCAGTCTGCCCTAAAAATGGTATAACAGATCTCTAAAGTAGAGTTATGGCATGTTAAACCCTCCAATATGTAGAACCTGACATATTTTGATTGTTCAAGTTAATATATAAGAAGAGAAAGAAAAGTATAGTTTACACTCAATTTATACTTTTGTTAGCTAAACATTGAGAAGGAAACAGTGATAGACATAACACTTATTTGACATCTAAGGTCTACCCTGCAGGTGCTTTTGGAGAGAATTAATTCTTTCAACAAATCTGTGGTAACTTAGAGCAAACAAAACAGTGCTTTAAAGAAAAGTGTGAACTTTTCTCTCATGTCCTGATGCATGTTAACTTTAAAGGTTCATTATAACCATATAAATGCCCCTGTTTATAGTACTCATTTCAGCTTTTCAGCAAGATATTCAGCCAATGCAGAGATACAGTGTTTCTGCAGAGGTCCAGTTGTGTACAGATACTCTGTTCAGACAAGGTAGCAATCTGTTAAAACTTTACTTCATTGTAATGTGCAGTTTTAAGTAAAGCCTTAGTGATGCTTGTCCAGCGACCAGTTTGTTGTTCAATTTAATTAAATTCATATAGTTAAGAAATTTTATGCATACACTTGTACCAGCCAAAGGTGTTATTTTAACTTGAAAATAATTTAAATTATGAGCTGACATATTTTTTTAGGAATCACACAAATGATTTCAGAAATTTATAATTAAAAAATGAAAAAATTCTCTATACTTAGTTGGTCAAACTTGACCAATCGATCTAAACTACTCACTCTTTCTTTTTTTCTTCCATAATTCCAGTTTCTGTACACTCCAGTTTACAAATGTACCTGCTCTTTAATTACTGGCAGATAATTGACATTTAAATCTAAGAAGACTTTGCATCTTACATAAAATTCTTTTGGAATAACCTCTTCTGATCAACTGTTTGTGACGACCTAAGCAAGTCACAAATCTAAACTAAACTGATTTCTAACAAGAGTAATCTGTAAGAGACCCACGGACTAAACTGATAAAAAATTCAGACTAGCTTTTCTCCCCTAGACCTGAATGCACTGAATCAATTTATTTTTCTTTCAACTAATTCTGTAAAATAACTGGGGTTTTTGTCACTGTTGTTTTTCTCTAAATCTTATCTCTGTAGTCTTTAGCACTTTGCAGCTGGCTGGTTGGTTAGGCCCAAGTGAGGACAGGATTCTGGTTATGGTAAAAATAAAAGGAGTGTGAGAGGCGAAGAAGGCAAGAAAGAAGGCAGAAAGACTCAAGTCACAGGATAATGACTGTGTTACTTTACATAAATTGCTATTGATGGCTTCTTAGTAGCAGAGAAAATGTAAAATTAAACGAAATAACAGTAGGGATACAAAATGAATGAAAAGAAGCAAACTTAGACTATACCTGCTGCATTTAATAGCTACTCAAGAGAAGGAAAATCTTTGCTACGAAATTCTATCTCATGAGCTCTTCAGGACACGTTTTAGAACTACCTCGAAGAGAACAAAAAGAGCAAAGAAACCAGAATATAACTTAGCGCATAGTTACATCTTAAGGTTATTTCTTGTGTCTATCTTGCCTCACTAAAAACTGCTAGATGCAGTATTGAAGGCTTCAGTACTTTAAAAAGGAAAATCTTCTTTATCCAGAACTTCTAAATGTTAAGAATAAAACAGTGGTAAGTCCTTTTTTAAACATGAGTTACTGTGATAAACATGAACACCTACCAGTGTTAGAAAGAAAAATAACCTGAAAACAAAGACATTGAAAGTGATTGTGTTCACTGCAGACCAGTGATGCTGTCTTGTACAGTGCATTGATTATCTCTTATCTATCAGAAAAAATCCAACTCACAAACTGCTGGGGTGGGGTAAATCAGTGACTCCTTAGGCACAATAAATATTCTCACCCATACCCTGGTGAGGTGCCAGAGACTTGCTATACAGCTTCACAAAAAACCCATTTAATTCTTTATTTTATATTTAATTATGATTTTTTTCCACAGGTGGTAGCTTTCTGTAATGAGAAAAAGCTTTGTCCATCTGTCCTTAAAATGTTGTGCATTATGTGTATTTCTTTCTTGATGCAGACTGAAAGCTGTGCATACCAGAAGTCAGTTTTACTTACAGTATAAAATGCTGCTAAGATAGCAATGTCATCTATATTTTACTGTGACATCTGGGAAAGAAGGAATTGGTTAAAGATGCAATATGAAGAAGTTCTGATGTGAAAGAAAAGTCCTTCTCTCACATGGAAGTGGAGAAAGATCTCCAGACAATGTTTTGGCAATTTTTAAGCAGTCTAAGTAACAAACTGCTGCTATTATCACACTCACAGGGATCACTGTGTGTGCAGCTGCATGGTGACCTCGTTCAGACAATTAAGTGGCTAGTTTTTGGCTCTCATAGCAGATGAGGTTGGTATTACAGCAGTTCTGATTCCAGTTATTTAAGTCATTGTGAAAACATACCTTCAAAAGGGATTTCCAAGGCTGAGAACTGAGAAACTTTACTAAACAAATCTAGGTAAAGAAAACTGAAAAAGCCAAGATTAGTAAGTAAAATACAACAAACATGTAGGTGTGCTAGTTTTGGCCGGGATAAAATTAGTTTTCTTCACAATAGCTGGAATGGGGCTGGTTTGGATTTGTGCTGGAAACAGTGTTGATAAAATAAGTATGTTTTAATTACTGCTGATCAGGGCTTATGCAGAGTCCATGTTTTTCCTGCTCTTCATCCCATCCCACCAGTGAGGAGGCTGGAGGTGCACAAGGAGTGGAAGCCAGGATAGTTAAGCCCAAATGACCACAGGGTCAGACTATATGGTGTCATGCTCAGTATATAAACCTGAGGGGAAAAGAAGGATGGTGGGATAGGTGATAGGGCACTGCTCCCCTAGGGATGTCTGAACAACCACCTGCCTGTGGGAAGGGGTTAGTTTTTTGGGTTTTTTTTAAATTTACCTTAATTTAAAAGTTATTTTTATTTTGACACTCTTCAATTTAAACTTGAGTCCATTACTCTTTGCAGCACTCTTATCTATCACAAAATATTCTCCATTAAGATGACTTAGGCAAACTTCAGTGCTTCAGTAAGGAACATAGTATAATTATCCCCTTGTTGTAAACTTTCAAGCTCTTTTCTTGTCCAAGCAATTCCTAAATTCCTTTCTTAACTCCAGAGGGAAAAATTTTTTCTCTGCCATCCATCACTGAGATTTTGTGGGAATCTCCTATGCGGTGCTTGAGAATTGAGACAGTGTGTATGCCTCATCCTGCCTCTGCAGCTCCTCAGACAGGGAATTGTTGAGTGTGACAGCCAACACCACATCATGCGTGGTGCACTGAAGGTTCCTTGGTAGGCTCCAGGAAACCTAACCAACTCAGCTGCAGGGTGGTGTGTACATCAGCTGTCCCACACATCACTGAGCACCAAGGTAGCCAGCATTTGCTCACCCTAGAAGAGTAACCATGAGGTAAGGTCTCCAGCTGAGTGACTATGGCTCATATCTGGGTCCTGGCCAACACAACTCTTCAAGCCTGAATTAATTTGACAGCTGCTGTGACAATCTTCCTCTTGTATACCCACAGGGAGAGTAGCTTCCTTCAAGATCTCCTTCACTGAAGACGGATCTGTTTTCCTGCTGATCTCACCTCTTTCACCCTTGCAGGGTGTTCAAAGGTCTGGTGCCAGATGTCAGTCAGTAATGTCCCCACAATCCTCCTGCAGAGTGACAGAGCCTTACTGCGCAGGTGTGCTTTCACGGGGAAGAAGGCAGGTAAGCTGCTTCCACTTTCCAGGGTCGTGTTTACAGCACACTCTGACTCAGCTGCTACTTTCCTTTGCCACTCACTCTGGGAACATGTGGACACACAAAATACTTTTTTGCTTTTGTGTTGTTTTTCTCGGGGTTGGGTTGTTTGGTTTTTTCCAATAACGACCACGCGTCTCGTTAAACCATGCTGATCACTGGCAAGGAGCAGGCATAAGACCGGGTGTAGATATTTGGATTCAAGGAAGGCCAGGCCTCTGCCAGGGAACAGTCCAAACCTCCTTAAGCACCCTTCAGCACAGCTTGTGACCGCGTGAAGTGAGAAACGCGGTTGGGTTTGTCGTCGGCTCGTGATTTTACACCGAAAACCGCGAACAAAACCCCTGCGCCGCGCAGCATAGTATCAGGCGGCCCATTCCGGGCTGCGGCCGCGGTGCTCAGCTTATGGCACTCCTCGGGCAGCGCGCTGCGCCCGCACACCGAGATGGGAGTATTCCCAGCGCTAGGCAGAAGAGAGGTAGGGGCAGATGGCGGGCAGGAGCTGCAGCGAGCCCGTCGGCTCCCAGAGCGACCGCACGACTTCCGCCCTGCCGTGCGAGGCCCGGCGGCGGGGCTGCTACTCATCGGCCCCGCCCGAGGCTCCTCCTCCCGCTGCCGGTCGGTCCCAGGGCGCAGGGCTGACATCACGCCCGGGGTTTCCATCCGACCGCGGGAGGGGGAGGCTGAACGGAGCGGCGACGTGATGGCGGCGGTCGCCAGGACTTAGGAGTCGGCGGCGGAGCGGAGCTGCGCCCACCCCGGTTCTCCCTGCGCCCCTCCCAGCGTGGTCCTGACCCCATTGTTCGAGAGACAGAGCGAGCGAGCCCGCGGCGCGGGCAGCGCGGAGCCGGCAAGAGCAGCGGCTGCCGCCCAGGCCCGGCCGCGGCCGCGGGAGCCGCCCGCGACCCGGGGCTGTGGTACGAGCGGCAGTACGCCCCGCGGGGCGCATAGAGGCCTCGGGCCTTGGGGGTCCCGGGGAGGCTTGGGCCGGCCGGCCCCCACGTACCGCAGGTAGGCAAAGGCCGCCATGGTTCCCTTCGCCGGCCGGGAGCTATGCAGCTGCCGGCGATAAAAGCCAGAGAGGGGCGGGCGGTGCGGAGGAAATGCGGCCCCGCTGCCGTTCTCGAGGGGGGTCGATGCCCGGCGCCGGGCTGGCTCCTCGGGCCCTCTGCCTGTTCTCCGCCGAGAGAGGGAGGGATTCTCCGGGACCGAGGTGGGCCGTGTGGTCGAGCTTCTCCCGCGCGGTCCTGCGGGGGGAGCCAGTGCGGAGCCGCCCGGGCGGCCCGAGAGCGGCTCCGCTCCGGGCCGTGGGGGGCGCCGGGGAAAGCGATCGTGGAGGGCGGCGGCGGTGGCCTTGGAAGCGCTGCCAGAGAGCGGCGCCCGTGCAGGCCGCGCCGATTGCGATGCGTGCGGGCGGCGGTGCCCGCTCTCCCTGTGGGCGGGCAGCGAGAGAGCGGCGCGGGCGCTAGAGGATGAGAGTCGAGATCTGATCGGCCCGGAGCAGAGAGCGGGCGGCGGGGAAAAAGTTTTGCCGCCGCGCGCGATGTTTCCTGGGTGCCCAAGGCGCGGTGGTTCGTGCCGTCGCGGGATCTCCCGGCGCCCCCCTACTTACCCGCGGGGCCCTCAGACGCTCTTCGCGTCCCCGCTGTAGCTCCGGGGCTCCTTCCGATCTCGCTCCCGTTCATCATCGCCATTGTTCGCGGTCCAGAGCGGCCCGGCGATGTCAGTGCAGGGCAGTGCCCGCCCCAGAGCGAGAGTTCCCTCACCACCGCCTCAGTGGGCTCGGGGTTGGGCTGTAGTTTGTTCTTGGGGAGCACCTCGGGGCAGGCAAGACCCTAATCGCTTTCACACCACTAAGTCCACGAGAGCGCGAGTTGATCTGATTATCACTGAGCTTATACTTGGCGGCCTATTTACCGTGAGCCTAAACTTTCTCTGGCTGCGTAGGAATCAGGCCTAGGAGACTGATATATATGGAATAATGATCATTCAATCTCTGGGATCTTGCTGGTTTGATTTTGTGGGAGCTCGTGTATAGTCTTTTATCTTCCTGCTCCTGCCCACAACTGTAAGTGGGTAGCATGATGTGTGTTCCTGGAAATGCTTGCACTATGTTTCGTGTATGAAATACATTTTACTAAGAAGATATTAGCAGAACATTAATATTTACCTACATCTTCTAGTAAACATTTTTTCTTTAATATTTAGATCTGTTTTGTCCTTCATTCAATACTATGCCCAAAGACTTGACATATAGTGCAGATAACCAGTAAACTGTTCTCACCCCGCAGTACTAAAGGAAATGTAATTTCTGTAATTTTTCCTATTCTGGAGCTAGTAGTTCAGCAGAAATTGCTGTCTTTATAGCACCATCCATGAAAAGTTGAGCATAAGCATAAAGAAGCATAATGGCAAAAAGAAGTGCATGGTAGAACCCTGCTGCAGTCAAATAAAAAGCACAACAGTTTATCCCTGCATTTTATGTATTTTATTTAGATCTTCCAGTGTTTTTTAAATAATTAATATGAAGACCTGTTGTTGTCTGGACATTATTTTTTCTTGTTTTTTCAGACAGCAGGAATTTTTTTTTTCCCCTCAGAAAAGGAAATAGTGATAAAATGATCAGCCATGAAGGTAATACACAAAAAAAAGTTTTTTTGAGGTACAGACATGATGTCAAACCTGCCCACTTTCACTGTTAGTGGAAAAAAAAAGTTTATATTTGATATATCTTTAATTGCAAACATACTTTAAAATTGTGATAATGTTTTCCTTTCCTATTCTAGGTGTTTTGGGAGAAATCTTCAATACCCACTGAGAACACTAAAGCAAAACATACAGTGTCTGGAAAACATACGGAGTAGCAAGAAGTGGATTCCTGATATCCAGCTTGTTCCTTGAGTGGACTTCTATTTATTTTTTTTAACTTTTTAATATTTACAATGAATGGGCATAGTGATGAAGAAAGTGTAGGAAACAGTAGTGGAGAATCAAGGTAAACACTTGTTTATTTCAGTTATTCTTGGCTATGTATTTTCTTACATTTTATTTACAGAAACTAATTTATATTTGAACTGAATGCTGAAATGTGGTGGTTAGCAGGCAGATTGTTGTTAGGAAGACAGGCTTTGCTTTCTTGCAGGTGCTCAATCTGCTTGTTATGTTCACATAATTTCAGCTAAGAATGGGAGTGCTCACACATATGTCTTACATAATAAAGCTGAAGTAGTATTAAAGCCATGTCAGCATCCAGCAGCATAGTATCTCTCTTGAAGGAAAAAAGTGCCTGAAAAAACAAATTCAGAAACATTGAATTAAAGTGTTAAAGCTGTCCTCTATAAAGTGCAAGGCACACATGCATAATATATGTTGTATAAAACCCTGATTATGGTGTCTTTAAAGGAGCAGTGGTTCACTTCAGTTTTTGATATGAAATACTTTATGATTCTGTCATTCTTCAGAGCTGTCAGACTTGTGTAGCTGAAAGTGCTAACTTTGTATTTGTTTTTGGAAGTGAAAGGACTGTTGTCCAGCCATGTTCTTAACTAAAAAGAAACCTAAAATCAGTTCTCTAATGTCAAATTACAGTCTTCTATAAAGTGCAGAATGTTCAGATGTTTGGAGGATCCTGATTAGAATGTCCTTGTGTCCATGCAGGGTGACAGCCAGTTTGTAGGGGGTGGAATTAAGTTCACTTACTAGGACAGTTCCAAGTTCAAAAAGCCCCTCCTGCGCTACAAAGTTTATATTTCTAAAACTGGAAATATGATAAACCTAGAGGTTTAAAAATCAACTTACCAATAAAAGGTGAGCATTAGACTTCTCCTCTAAGAGGTGGTATGTGACTGTGCTGTTTTTCTGCCCCTCTTCCTGTCAGATTACAGCCTGTTCAACTGTTTAGCTAATTTTGTCAGTCAGTGGGCCATAAAGAAAACTACCTTCTGCAGACTATGAAACTTCCAGCTGGGTAGAGAGAGATCTGAATTATTGCCTCAAGAGAAGAAATGCAAGAACATATAACTGCCAGCTAATCAGTCAGCCTGTGCTGGCCATCAGACTTCTACAGTGTATGATGGACTGGGAGAGAATTGTTTAGGTGACCCTGAGTACAAATCACAAGAAAATTTATGAACAGTGAAACTAAAGAGACTTTTATAATTCTTGTGTATTTTTATGTCAGGATTCCTGTTACACACAGAAGCGTCTTAGAAAGACAGTAGATTTTCAATTTTGTGAATAATTCATAGGCTCTTAACACATAGTAATTTTTGAAGATTTCTGCTTCCTATTGATGCTGTTACAGTTAACAAACAAGCATGAAGTCTCTTATGGGGAAAAATATTGCTTGTTGCTTTAAAAAAAAGCCAAAACAAAATCTTCCAATGAACATGAGCCTACATGGGACAAGTTAGCCTGTGAATTTTCTTACTGCTTGAAAGAAGCCAACCTTGCTAAAGGTCTGTGGAGAAACCATTCTGTATTGAACTATGATTGCCCATAACTATCTGTATATCAAAGCTGCTTAAAAGCTGTAGCCGTTCATAAGACTAAAATAATTAAATGTCATAAAATTCCCGTGAATTTAATGAAAAATAAGAATCAGGAGGATGCACAGTACTCAAAACTTCATAATTGCCTGGAAAGTGAGACTTTATTCTTCATCTTAAATGTCCTGCTGAGCACATCTTAAAACTTAAAAAAAATTTTAAATCCAAACAACTGTTTTTCCTAGACCTGTGTCACTTGATAACCCCATAGTCTAATTCACAGGCAGGCCTTGAAAAGTGTATTTTCTTGTTCATTATCAGAAAGCTAATGAACTTCGTGTAAGTGAAGCAAGAAAACTTGGCATTTTAAATGATGGAATTCTCTTCTGTCTAACCTAGTTCCATTTTTAAAATAATGCAGAATATTTTTATATGACTTATCCTTGGGTTATAGCTGAGTGTTTTTTACTTTAATGTGTAGATTTCCAGTATTCTAGGTGATTTTCACTTTGAGGTGAGGTCCATTAGCAAGCTGCACCTGTAGACAGATACTTTACTGTAATTTGGGATGTGTTGCTGTAATTATCCTTCAAATCTGGATGTGTGAATTTTAGAGAATGGAGGTAGAAATCAGCAACAGAATGTTTGCTAAGCTTATAGTGATCCCATTCTGTTCATGGGATGCTAGGGGTGGAAATAAAATAAGTGAAGAAAGAAATTGAGAACTGCTGCTGGGAGTGAATTGCACAGAAGATCAAATTCAAGAATTAGGCAAAAAGAAGAGGTGAAGATGAGTACAGTAACCATCTAAGCAGCAGCATTGGTGTTAAGTAGGAGCATTCTTAGAAAATTTGTGTCAGTCTGCAAATTTAATACTTCAGAAGTGCAGTAAAGCAGTTCATTTGCCTTTGGTGTATGGTGTCAAGTTCCATTCCCATGTTTTATTTTCATTAATTTCATTCATTTTCATTCATTTCATATTTTCATTCATTTTACATTCATGGTGTTTTATGGAAACACCATGACTTGAAAAAGTTGTTGAAAGCTTGTAGTATTCTCAGCAGTAGGAGGGTGGGAGAATGGACTGATCATGGACCTTTGACTTGATGCACTGTAGTAGGAGATTGTAGCTTGCCTTTATTCACTGTGTCTAGCTATGAGGGTGATTGTTTTTTTCTGAAGTGAGAAGAATGAACAGTTTGCCACACAGCTTCATACCTTTCCAGCATTGCATCTGTTCATCTGTCTGCTAGATCACTAGAAAACTTTCCCTGGTTGCAGGTGTTCATCCTGAAGTTCTCTTTTGCTGCTGGTGGAAAAGTGCATTGCCACATCATTTGGACTTTCTTCGCCTATTTCAGCCTCTGAAGCTCTAAATCGGTACTAGAACTGAGCATGATGGAAATTGTTGTAAACATTGTTAACTAGTCTTGTTGCTTGGTATTCCAGTTTCTGTCCAGTAATCACAGTGGAGTCTACTTTCCAGTTCCTGTTTACTGGAAATAACTATTCTATCATGTTTTTATGTAGCTCAAGGTAAAGTATCACAGATACTGTTCGTCTGGATAGTAAGTCAGTGTAGACACAAAGACTTATTAGCAGTACGCTGAGAAGCTTACTCAAGCAGAGCATATAGTGTTCTTGATGGCATTCAGTACAATTCATCATAGAAACTTCAATATGAATACATACATTCAAGTTAGATAGCAATAAGAAAGCTTAATCAGCAAGGAAGGGCACTTGTACCTGAACTGCAAGACAAGTGCCAGCTAGAACAAGGACTGCAGCAATGAAATGTTGGCACTATTTGAATAACAATCTGATTTCCCATCTCTTTGCTGTTATGTGTTTCTGCAGAACAAGGTACAGAGGACTTGAGTACACCTTTCCTTCCTAGGTAAAACGGCATGTGCTCAGTGTAGCTTGAGGGGAAGGTAACTAGCCATTTTTGCAGTAAGCAGGGAGCAGCTGCTTACACCAAAGACTTCTACAAGTCTTTACACACTGGAAGTTGATGTTAAAAGAAGATGGGAATTTCAGTGGGTTTACTTTGTTTTGTGGACTGCGTAATCTGTGGACCACATAATTAAGGAAAGAGTAAAGACTTGGTCAACAGGCTTCAATTTACTATATAAATGCATACCTTCCATAGAAAATAAAGAAGATTCATTTAAAGTCATGACTTTAGGTTCTCACTTTCCTGAAATCTAAGTGGGAGTTAAAATAGAAATTGACCAAGCATATTTGCAGAATTACTTGTGTGCACTGGCTTTTTTTTAGTAGGAGTTAAATAGATGATATTAGTAAAAATATGTGTATGCAGCAAGAGAGAGCATATAAATAAAACTGTATATATTTAGATACATATTTACTGCACAGGAATTCTCAGATCAACAAAACTACCTGAATGGTGAAGAAGACTGTTGGTAGCATGTACTGTAAACAGCTAGTGGATAAAGCAAGCTCTTTGCAGTACTTTTCTCCTTAATTAACAAATGGTTATTTTATCAGGAACAATCTCTTAAAGAATTAAGCATACTAAAGCATGATAAGGTGTCCAAATCCAAGTTAAAAGTATCGTTTCCCTTCTTTTTAGAAGAGTTCAGAGAGACCATGCATCCAAGTCCAAGTATTTTTTTTCCTAGAAACCTTTTCAACTAAAGGAAAAAATTAAAAATTCATGGTCCAGCTCTTCATCTGCATGTGATCATATGTTTGGTTTTGAGCTGAGTTTATCCCTGTGTTTGGTCTAACCCAACTGGGTGCCACATACCTGTACCACATATTTTAAATTAAATTCCTTTATTCTGAGAGTTTCAAGATTTTAGCTGATGCAAGCTTTTCATGTTCCTTAAAACAAAATTAAGTGTTATGATACCAGCAGTGTATACCTCAGACCTGTCCAGATGTGGTCCCTCGACTGTCTTCCACTGTTTTCTTTGGATGATTTTTTGTTTGTTTGTTTGTTTGGGGCTTTAAAGATTTGGTTTTGTTTGTTTGTTTATTAAATTCCATATAATACTTTTTTGCTGGTAGTCTCTAAGGAGCTTCTGGTAAAGACATCATTGTGTTGCTACTGGATCCTGCTATGTGTTGAAGGTTTCTCAGATTACCCAGGGGTCTACTACTTTGTTGTGTAATCACTGATACCTCCTGCCTATGAATGGTTCCTGGAACAACTTTGTGCTCTTAAGATGTGTGACTTGCATCTTTGAAATAAAGACTTGCAATGTAGTTCATAGGGTCATGAAAGTTGGTAGGTAATCAGTTTAATTTTGATAACATTGCTTTGCTTACAGTAGTAGCAGCAGATAATTAGCCTGCAGGACAGGAAACACAATATTGGTGAATGTTAGCCCATACCAAGAAAATTCAGTGCAGTTCTATACTCAGTAAGAGCTGAGGACGGGAAATAACATTTGGCAGATTGAACATTATACTCTTTGTGCCCTCTGTTCTTTACTGGCAGTGATTAATAAGATAAATCTGCCTTAATCATTGTAATTAAGTTAAATTGTTAAGACTTCTGGAAGAAATTAAAAAAGCTTACTATTTACATAGCATTTGCATATAGAAACTTCTTGTAATTTTATGAGTTTGGCATTTAGTATCTGTTACTTCTGCACATTTTGAATGGACTCTTCATATTCCTATGCTTTTCTTCCTTCAGCTTTTTTTAAAAAACCCAACAACGAAGCATCAAAGGAGACAGTCCATTGTAATCTCAGATAAGTTTCAGAGACTCTGCAGATAGTAATCTCTTTGTTTTTTAGTGTGTTGAGTTTTAGTCTGCTTAAGTTGTTACACTCTGTTTTACTAGACTTGAAACAGAAGATAACTAAGGTAACATTGTCTAATGAATGCACTTGAAATCAGTGACGTTAAATTAGCTCTTCTTGGATCAGTCATTATCGTAGGCAGGAGTCTAAATTTTCTGTCATTTCTTTCACAACGTGACTTGTTTAGCTTTTCATTTCAGTATACTTATTCCTAGTGCCTAGTTTCTCATTGTGCGATTCTCTCAGGGGCACCTTGTTCTAAAGAATAAGCTAGTGAAGCTGAACTTAAGACTGTGGCAGCTAAACTAATGGCTGTGTGGCAGGATACTTTCTAAAAGCCTGTCATTTCCCCAAAGCTCTCCCCAGTTTCATTGCATAGGTATTTATTTGCGGAAGTTAGGAAAAAAGATTATATTTATTTTGACCTGTTGTGTGCTTTGGTACCTTCTTTAACCCATGTTGCTTTTCTTTCAAAGAGTTCACAAATAAATACTGCACTCAGGCATAGATTTGAACATGTAGGGAGTACCCAGAGACAGTGTTCATTAAAAAAACAGACAAATTATTTCAGGGTGTTTCTAAATTCCATGCCAAATCAGATTTGACATTTGCTGCTGTACAGTAGGAACTATCAAGGGCTAGAGGTAAGAGATTTCTTAAGTGCATATCCTGGAAAATGCTCTTACTAGACTTTACTCCTCAGTTTGTCAACATACATGAAACTAATTTTTCATATAGAACTTCCATCCTGACACCTTCTGTTCATTTTCAGTATATGCTATTGGCCTGCTACTGAAAGTTACTGCAGACTGCTGAATTTTTCATCATTACTGGGGTTTGTTTGCACAGTAAAGAAATAGTCTCACTTCAGCAGTACCAAGGAGATCATTAGTGCTTTATCCATCATGCTTGTTTCTATTTTCCATATCCTTATGAGGGTCCACTGTTCTGCAGAGTCTTTTATACTAGCATTAATTTAGTTTGGAGAGAGGTGGTTGGGTTTTTGAGTGTTTGATTTTTCTATTTCAGTTGGGCAAAGTGAATGTAGTTTAAGGTTTCTTATTCAAGAGCATCTTTAAGCAAATAATGACATTTCCATATTACCTTTTAAAAAATAAGTAATACATGTAATTTGCTTGGAGGTGGAGGAGGGAAGAAGGCTTATGTGACACAGAAGATGGATTTAAATTTCGTTTTGATTAATGGAGTTAAGTGCCTAAAAGCATAAATGGTCTTCAGTGGTTAATCTTAGCAAACATTGTATTACTCTATCTAGAATAATAACACCCCTGTTATGTAGCTTAACTTGCTTTGCCCTGTTTGCATCTGCACTTCATGTTGTGGTGTTGATAGTGTTTATAATTTCTGGTGCCATTTGGCTTTTTGGAATCCCAGTCATCTGGGAAGAAGGTAAGAAAAGAAGACAAATTGGACAATAAAGTACAATTGGTTTGAAGAGGTCAGCAGTACAAGACCAGAGCAAGGAAGGGATAAACATAATGTGATGTGGTAAAGTAGGGTGAATTTGACAAACACAGATTCATGACAAACATTCTTAGTTTACTGAGAATGAAGTCTGTTCCTGAGACAGTATTTGTGTGATAGCTTTATACAGCAGCAGACAGCAAGTTGTTATGGTATTCTGCTCAGTGTTTTAGGAAATACCTAATGTTCCTTGCTGTCCTTCCCCTAGAGATATGACACCAGAATCTCAGTAATTTGTAATGTCAATTCAGATTAATTATTTCGTGAAAGTCAGTGATCCTACTTTGCGCCTAATGGGCGTTACTTGTTGCAAGGGAGGTTGGTCAAATCAGGGACCCTAGTTGAACTAGGGTCAGCTGATCCTTAAAGTTCTTTGGCTAGAAAATAAATTGCTAATGGACTGTGTCTGGAAAAATGCTGGTGAAGTTAAAGAATCCCACAGGCCAACATGGAAAAGAAAGCAACCAGATATTATGACTACCTCACTGCTATTATCTCCCTGTGTTTTTAATACCTTCGTTGCAGAACTTTGGTTCTGTTTCTTAAGTGCTGGTAAACTGCCTTTCTATCAGACAGGTTTTTTGTCTTTATCATAGCAATGATTTTTAAAGGGAAATTTTAGCATAGTGTGGAATATTCTCACTTAGCATTTGGTTTGCATTAGTAGCTTCCCTTGAGTATTTTCAGAAAATACATATTTTCTTATTATTTCACATTTCCTTTCCTTTTCCACTTCAAGGAAGATTAAACCATTTCTGAAATTCTGCTAATACAAGTTGTTGAAATCAGGGATTACTTGTAAAAATAAAAGATTATTTGTCTTCATGCTCTGAAAAACTTTTAGACCTCTCTCCAGCTGATTATAATTATTTTTGCCTTGTTATAGCTGATTGTTGGGTGTCCCATTTCAGCAGATGAAGAAAATGTCAGCTGAGCTACTACAAATCTGTCAAAAACTTCTGTATGTGTTTTCTTATGACCTTCAGAAACTCAAACAATTGCATTTCAAAAACTGGTAAATGGGCTCTAAATTTGAAGTGGTGCTGCTAGACACTGCAGTGTGGTATGAGTTCTCTATGATGTTGCCTGTTTTATTAGTCACATCTGCAGTTCCATGTGCTAGGGAAAAGGAGAGAAGGTGTTACACCTTGTAGTAGATGTGCTAAAATTGAATAATACCAAAGACACCTTTTTCATTGGAAATTGGTTTAGGGTTTTTTCCGAGATTTCTCTGTTGATTTCCACTGGTTTATGCCTTGGTTTCAGGACAGCAGTCTCAAGAAATACTGCCTGATCATTCCTGCTTGTTTCTTCCACATTTTCATAGATGCTTAAGGATGTTTATGAGAACAGAGGCAGTTTTGAAAAGCTCTGTCTTCTCTCTGACATCACAGGGGACATTGGAGAGGGCAACAATATCAGAATCAGAAAAAGTTGTTTTTATATGTCCTCAGCAGTAGGTGAATGTATTGGTGAGGACTGAATGTGTTTGATTCAAAGTGTCACAGGGCGGCATGTTGTTCCCAGTATGAATTGTGTAAATATTTCTGTAACTCAGAGCAAAGGTAGGAGCAGTTAAAGAGAAGTTTTACAGTTCTGTTTCTTGTTTCTGCGTTCCTCTTTTACTATGAGGAGATGACAGATGTAAATGCTCTCTTTGAATCCCTGTGTGTAAATGAATATACCTCTTAAGTTATTCCATTTCTACTCTTAAGTTTAGCTTCTAGCATACTAGGATTTAATCTGAATTACTGCTCACATGGAAGAGGGTCATAGTTAATTTTGCAAAATGGATTACAGAATGATGTTTGTTTTTAATAACCAAGGCCTGCTTGTTGTCTGGGTGAAGGAGGACATCTCTCCTTTACCTGTTTTGTTTAATGCCTTAGTGCAGTGGTCTCCAAAATTGTTGTTTGCACACTCCTGTCACTATTTCAGCACGCATCTCAATGTATATATATTTCATTTATGAAGTGTATAAATGTAATAATACTTGTACTAAAATCTACCTTTATAAAACGTATACAAGTATTAGAAAATTTAAAAGTACGAGATAAAGATTTAATATTTGAAAATATAAGGTTTTTATTGGTAAAAGAACCCTTTTAGCACTTTCTAGAAAAATATTAAGAATATTCTTGTTTAGTAATATCTTGGTTTAACATTTTGTGACACAGTGGCTTGAAGGTATGGTTCTTTGTTAAGTTTATTTTGTTACCTTATTTTAATGACTAGCACAACTGAAGAAGATACCCAGCAAAGATACATGGCTTCAGATGGAAGAAGTGCATTGTCTACTGCACTTACTAAGTTGTATTACTATTTTTTTCAAACCCATCAGCTAATTATGTGGAGGTTTTTATTAAATTTTTTTTAGTAAATTTCCAAGTACCCTGTCAATCATTTCATGCATGTTAATCTGAAGGGATTGTAGGTTTCATGTTTTTGATAAATGGGTTCAAACGCCACTGAAACTTCTTGGAAGATTTTTTTAAAGGATGGAAATTTTTATCTCCCAGCTTTTAATGTGTATAGCTACAATAGTTTTTTTCAGGTTACATGCATTGGTTTTAAGATGGTGATAAGATCATAACATGATGGAAACTTTTCCAAACATCTGTTTTCAAAATGCTATCTCTGTGGCATGAGTTTCTTTTGAAAAGCATCTGCTTTTTCACTGTTAAAATGTCTCCTTCACTTGGAAGGGATACGTAAAGTCTGTTTATTTTTTTCAAAAATATCTAGGTAGCATGCTACTGGTAACATTATTTCCACAGAAATGGTCAGTGTATTTGAAGCACTCTTCTTTTTAAAACAAACACCCCTAGAACTAATGTTCCTGATCAACAGTGCTTCTCGGCAATTAAACCTCTTATGGCATAAATAGTTTTATATGTTAATTTCCTATCTTGTTACAAAATATGGTAATTATTTTACTATTTAATGGACTTACTTTCATAAAATTAAGAACATAAGTGACTTCCTGCATTCTTCTGGCTCCAGATTCTTTGCTGCAATAGCTTGCCTGTTGTTGATAGAGTGGTTGAATTTATTTTGTACTGCAATCTCTTACCATCCTTATTGGACTTTGTTTTTTATTCCAGTCAAAGCAACCACACATTCCTAGTTACATTTGCATAGTTTTTTCATAAAACTTTTTTTTTAATTTTTTTTTTAATTAAAGAAGTAGTTTGCTGTTGATAAAGTAACTTCTCTAATACTTTTCCTTTAGTGGTTTAGGAAAAGTAATTTTTTATGTACCTCATTATTGCAATTGCTGAATTTGAGACATGTTAGAAACAGCTGTACTTTCATCCAGTTGTAGAGCAAACCTTCTGAAATGGATAATTTGTTCTAATACTTATTTTTCAGATCTTCAGCATTGTTTTCTATGTGTCTTTGAACAGCATTTGCTGACAAAGAAATGTGCTTCAGTTTGTCACTGTAGTTTTTCATGCATTATTTTAGCTGGTTTTAAGCCTAAAAATTCAATTCTCAGATGGCATGATGTTTTTTCCCCTTCATCTTAGGTAAGAAAACCTCAGAGCAGGCTGCTAAACATTTTTAATGATTTAAAATAAGGGACATTTTTTGAAGTACAAGATTGACTATTATTGCATTACCTGAAACATTGATCAAAAAAATGAAGGTTTATCTTTGTGTTCTGGATAGTTACTTTTCAGATGTCTTGTTAATTGTGCTGGTTTCATGCTACCATTAGCTAATATCTCAAGATATGGTACACATTTAGGGTACAAGTAATTGTTAAGAATGGTAAGTAATATTTTGAATAGTCTTGATAACTGAAATTTTCTTTAATCCAAGTTCTTTTCAGATGTCATTAAATTGTCATTGTTTGTTACCTTGGAGTGTGGCTTAATGAAGAGCTTGTACTGTAGTAGAAGTGTCGATGCTGCCATATGCTTTTTGCTTTTCACGTGCACTCACAGTCCATTGTTTCCTTACAGGACTCTTTTTAAACTACTCCATTCTGTAAGGGTTAGTTTGGTTAAAACTAAGTAATGCTGTCTGGGAATCCACCTTATGGAAGGGACGAGCTGCACCCAGATCTGTCTCACTTGCACACAGAAGGAATGGAGTGATGTGCCACTGTCACTGTCTGGGTTATGGAGCACATACTTCCCCCAGGGCCTCTCAGCTGCCTTATGTGACACCGGCCCATCAGACCTACAGGCTGAGTGAGCTCACAAGTGTCAGACTGTTGGCAGTGGATAGAGACTGGCAAGACTGATTCAGTGATCAGAATCCGATTTTATTGTTGGATACAAACGCTTATATACTATTTCAGGGAGACTAGTAATGTGTACTAAAATGATTAGGTTAAGATCACATACACAAACTTATGGGTATAACAATGTCTCTTGCTTGCAGAGTTTAATGGGATTTTTTTTTTCCCCCGTAAACCTGTCTGATTTTAGTCTTCTTGCAATCTAGGTCTAATTTTCAAAGTTCCGTTTACTTTTGGCAAGGCATGCTGTTATCAAGTCTCTTATATTAACCAGGTCCAAAGTCCATCATCTGTCTTGTGTCCCCCAACATTGCAACATCAAACCATTTATAAATAGTTGAATGATTGTAGAGTTGAATTTGTAGTTTGGGGTCTCCTTGCCTCCCCTTCCTTCCTTTCTGTCCCTTGCCATCCTTCCCGTCCTTTCTTTCTTGCATTTCATGGGTTACTGCTTTGGTTTGGGTGGGATTTTTTGCTTTGTTTGTTTGTTTTAGGTAAAAAGAAATCTAAATATCAGTTCCAATATATTCTTTACATGCCCCCACTGATTGTCTTGTCTGCTTATGTGCACTCCTCTTTGAAAACCATTGTCTTCATGTGCCAGTTTTGTCTCTTCAGTGAAGTGTCTTCATGTGCCAGTTTTGTCTCTTCAGTGAAGTATAGTGAGACTTCTCTTTCAAAGAACACCTTAGGGCAAATACTGCAGCTCCAAGGCTGGCTCCTTAGAGCATGATAAAGCCTTTAGGTAAATCCTGGCATTCCTCCCATCAGTTTTAAGTATGGATTGTCTTTATCACTAGGAAGGGTGTTTTTAAGAGAGAGTTTTTCAGCTAAGTCCTGAGGCAGGGTCAGTCTGGCTCATGCAATAATGCGAAGCAGCTTCGCAACAATTCATTGTTTTGTTTAGGTCAGCACTACATGTGAGAAAAAAATAAAAATACGGATAATGTCCCAGTGATGTTACATCTGCAGAGGCAAAGTGCTAGTAATCATTGGGCTCTGTGTGTTAAATTGATATGATATAGTAACTGCTAGTATCTATGCTTAATAGAAGTTGAAATGGAAAACTGCTGCTACATTGGGTTTTCAGTAAGATTAAATTTTTACTGCCCCATTTTTTCATTATGGACACTGCTTAAGAGATATGGCTACAAAATGTCACAGATATATTTAATTTTTCCATTTGTTGTGAGGGGAAAAGTAATTCTTTATTCTCTTCTTTACATAACTCTTCTCCCTTTGTCCCAAGTCTGCATATTTTGGTGGATTTCTTCATTTTTAGAAAAAGTTACATAGTCTATGCTTTTACTTCATTGCTGCTACTTTTTTACAGGTGTTTTGTCAAAAACAAATAAGGTGCTCTGTTATATCAAAAATGGATTGTTAGTTGAGTCTGACATTGGTCTGTCAAAACTGCTTTGTGTGAGATATGTGAAGAAACAAAAAAAAACCCAGTTGATAACTATACTTTCTGTCTATCTTGTAGAGACAGAACTTTATAGCTAATTAAGAATTAATTCTTGGACTGAACAATTCTATTCAATTTCTGTTTGAATAGATACCTAGTCCTGTTAGACAAAAGAAGTTTTGTTGTTGTTGTTGTGTTGATACAAAAATCTTTTCCTTATACTGCTGTGTTACACAAAATATTATCATTGGAAGTGCTAGAGAATTTTTTTTTTTTTTAAGTATGGGAAAAGCAAAAGAACAATATGCATCCAGAAGTGTGTAAAATGTTGATCATGGCATAAACATTCTCTCTTTTGTGTCTTTGACTTATAGCAAGAAAAATACTAATTTCCTCTCTAATATTGAAAATACTTTACACACTGACAAGTGAGCCCTAAATCTGTAGTTCTTACCGTAGGTTTGTTTTTTGCCTTATGTGCCCCATCTCTGTTACTGTTGGTTCAAATCCTTCATATTTGTGTGTAGGAAAGTCCTTTGATGTAAGGACTGTTGCAACTACACCTCCAAGTTGGGGATTTGTGGGTGTTATATCTCATGCAGTGCTGCTTGTCTATACTGTCTTAAAGATCTGCAATTTGTCTTATGCAGAGCTTATTTATTATTCAACTTTCTACCTCCTTTGCAAACAACAGCTTTAGGTTTCTGACTTACAGTGCTGTCTTTGCAGAGTTTGTGCATTCAGGTTTCAGGTTGAAAGAGTGTATGAAAGTACATGATAAAAGAAACATGGCTTTGGTAGCCCTCAATAGAGCTTGTCAGTTACTTGTTCTGTGGCAAGTCGACCAGGAAAAAGTCAACAGGCAAGTCATCAGTAGAAATAAAAATCTATTTATTATTCTTACCTAATCTTTTTAATACACACTGTAGTTCCATGAAGATATCTGGGACTATATGGTGCACAGGCAGAACTTGTAGTTCACACAACTGCATTAATTTGGATGATTATAGTTGAAGTAGGCTCTTCCCAACATAGACTAGCCTTGTGTGTTTGAACTCCTGTAGTGCTTTTTATGAGCTTATGTCAAATGTTTATGCATGTGTGCAAACTGACATAGATTACTAAGCTTTGATAAATATTTCAGCAAGTCGTTGCTGTTACCCTGGTTGTAAAATGATTTCAGGCTATTCAGTTTGTATTTTCCCCTTTCCTTGTCCTGATTTGACACTGTGGGATAAGAAAGCCTGGTAAGTTATTATTGGTCCTGTAGTGTTTGAATTTCATATGACTGTTTTTTTCTGTTTTTTGTACCATGTGTTAATCTCTGGTAGGGATCCTACATTGTCCTTGGTATTGTTAGAGCAGCTCTAAATCAGTTGTGGTGAACTTTATTATTTGTTTTTTCTTCTTGTAATTTCTTGTAATTTTCTTGTAATTTCTCTCCCCATTTCTTTTACTTCTGTGTGCAGGTTTGTTTTGCATTTATTAGTATTTTGGTTGAATTAAGATTTTTACTCTTTGTCAGATGTTACTGCGCATTGTGATGTGAATTCTATTAGGCTGCTCTTCTCCGAATCAGGCCAGTTTATTTTGAGAAACAAGGATTATGGAATAGCTCTTACTTTGCTGGTCCTTCTTCTAAGCCTAATGGAAACTCATTACTAGACTCAGAGCTTCAATGAGAGATAGCTGGGAAGATAAGGAGCCCATGCTCTTTTATTTGAATACTGTATGATCCACGTGTTGACATGTTGGTATGGTTTAAGAGAGACCTTAGATGATAGTTAGCGGATCTCTTAGTAAATAATAAGATCTGGCATTAGCTGGTTTTTTTGCATCGAACTCTTCAGCAAATTGCGTTATCCACTAGATTTTATTTTCCCTATTTCAGTCCCTTTGGTTTTGAACTTACGCTGAATTCCTGTGAAGAACATAAAACAACTTAAAATTTCCCATCAGTCATTTATCCCTGGAGATGTCCAAGAGACATTTTGTCTGGTGCTGGGTGATGTGGTTTAGGAGTTAGAGTGATGGTGCTGAGTTCACTGGATGATCTTGAAAGTCTCTTCCAATCTTGATGATTCTGTGATTCTATCAAATCAGTGTAATTCTTGCTTGCTTATCTAAGTAAACTAAATTTTTTTTTCATATTTTCTTTTATCTCTCCACCATTCTCTTCTGTATCTGGTTGAGATGTTTCTTACAGTGTTAGCAAGTTGACCAAGATGTCTTATTTCAGTGTTAGTTTCCCCATGCTACCTTAGAAAACAGGCACACTTTGTTTTGATTGCCTCTGTCTCTGTATGCAGTTAAACCTATGCTTAGCACTGTATTAGTATGTGTGAACTATTTTACTGCTATGTGGAAAAAACTAACTTAATTACCATCCATATGGCTTAGTGTTTTGCATAAGTTTTGATTTTGGTAATCCATGTAATTTACGTATTTTTGTAAATCCTACAGATTTTTTATGACTGGAACTTTGTCTGGTATTTACTTGTGTCTCTTCATGCTGAATTTTCTTCTATCTTCATTTACAGTTAGTGCTCCCTTCTGTAGTCTCTCTGACATGTATTTATGGTGCTTTGCTTTGCTGAGAAATATGGTTGTTTTATAAAGGTGCGATTCACCTAGGATTTAAGGCAAGGCAATATTTGTGTGCAAAAACTCTATTACCATAGTTTTTCTTCTCTTAAGAAGACAGTCATGGAGTGCCATTAACTTCTGGTGTCATTTAAGCTCCAGTCATATGTAGCCTCATATTCTGTAACCTCTTTGGGGCAGGTGGAGTTAGTGTTACAGCACCATGCTTTAAGTAAGACGTTGATGAAAGAAATTGAAAATTTCAGGGCAGCCTTCTTGTTTCCCAGCTTTCCTTTCAGCAAGTTCAAGGAGCCCAGTAGCAACATGTTTCTCCACATCTTGGCTTTGCCCCTCTTTATTTTCTTGGTTGCTGGTTGCAGATGGCTGATGGAGGTGCACTCTGCAGGGATCTGTTAATAAATAGCTTCATTTTTTTCTTTTCTGGCAGAGTTTTTTTGGTGGCAGCAAAAGGAGAGGAGTGATTTTGCTTTGTTCTGCAGTTCTAAAAGGGTCAGTTAAATATATTCTGGGGCAAATTATCAATCTTACCTCTCCCCCACCTCACCTCCAGCTGACTGTCAGCCAGAGGAATTGTGCTGGCAGAGACCAGCTGAGCTTTGATACAGTTTTGGTTTTAACATTTTCATTCCAGCTTCATGTTTACTGTGGTTTTTAAGCATTTCTGTCAGTTTGTACATAATTTGAAATTATTTGTTATGTGGTGTTTATTTCTCATTATATCTTTGAAATATAGTAGGGAAATCTAGTAAGGAATTTTACTAAAGTTTCAAGCTCATCTGCTCTGTGAAAAACACATGATAAAATTATAAAAGAAGTCTCTTTAATAATGCATGTTCTAATTATGTTAAATTGAGTGTAAGATGAATATACAGATGAAGTAATTTAGACAGCGTAAGCATATGCCAAGGAAAGTGCTTTGACACAAGTCATACCACCTCTGACAAATTCAGAGTTGCCTGTGTGGGAAACATTTGTGCTGCTTTTTTAACGGAAGACCACAGTCTGTGCAGCTTTTTGTTTTGTTTAAGGACTACCATGGCTTTATGAAGATTGAAAACAATATTGGATAGTCTTTTGTGAAGTAGACTAAACCATTAACTAATACAGCATTTGATGGCGCTAAGCAGGGATTTTGAAGGGGGTGAAGCTCAAGTTTGTATGGCTACAAAGCATTTCTACCACTTTTAATTCCCCTGTGTGACACTGCTGTATTAATTTGAATGGTTTTGCTTTGTCTTTATTTTGGCTTCACATAATTTAAATTCTTATTCCCTGTTTATTTTTAGCTTTACTCAACTCAGCTTATTTAGTTGACTACTTCCATTTGTGTGCTACCCATTTCTCTGGTCTGACTTAAGAGTTGAGTTATAGGTAAAGCTAAGGTGACTTTTTTTTTCTTTTAATCCTGTTACTTTGGTAGTTGTGTAATATTCTACTAACTTGTCATTACAGCCGATCGGATGATGATTCTGGGTCAGCATCAGCTTCTGGATCTGGTTCAAGCTCTGGAAGCAGTAGTGACAGAAGCAGCAGCCAGTCAGGCAGCAGTGACTCTGACTCTGGTTCAGAGTCAGGCACTCAGTCAGAATCAGAGTCTGACTCATCTAGAGAGAAGAAACAAATTCAATCTAAACCGCCAAAAGTTGATGGATCTGAGGTAAACAAGATACATAAATGAATCCTTTGTCAAGGAAATGGCACAGGAAATACTGAAAAAGTGGCAAGGAAATACTAAAAAAATATTTTAAAATTATTTTAAAGAGCAGTGATCATTAAAAAAAAAAAGATGTAATGAAGTGTTCTTAATTAGATTTTAACTTGGTTTGGTTAGTGAAAGCATGTACTTTGCTGCCTTAAACATTGGGCAAGTTCCTCATATAAGTATTTAAATTTTTGTTTTTAAAATTCTCACATTTGTAAGTATTTTCAGTTAAGAGGCTACCTAAATTTCATCGCACAGAAGCATGTGCTAATCTACTAGAACTTTTGTAAGAGAAAGATAACACATACTGTTGTTCAGGAATTCTATTTTTACATTGTTTCTCAAATGCTTGGTTTCATTGTATGTATAAATAATTGTATAAAAAATTTCAAGCTGACATATGGTTAGCTTTCTTTATCAATAAGTCTGCTAAAAGCAGGAAAAAAGTGGTGTTGAGAAATCTCTTCAATCCAGTGGGCCAGAATTACATGCGCTCTCCCATGTTTATGGAGTGATATACCGTATTTATTTAGGTAGTTACAGAAGACTCACACCAAGAACTGAAGGCTGTTAAGGATTCTCTGTTAAATTTTTTCCCATGTGTTTAACTATTACTGTATGACACAAAATCATAGCAGTTGAGCAATCTGAAAGAATTTATCTGTGTGAATTTAAAAATGTACTTCAGTAAGTTTTGTTTTAACAATTACCTACACATCTATGGTTTAACTTGTTTCAGTAATTATCCCGGTGATTAGCATATAACATTGTGTTTTGTAGAAATCTTAAGACTTTAAAAAGCTGTCTGATATTGTTAGTTAATATTAGTGTTTTGTAGTGAATTTTTTTGTAGTGAAATGTTTTTATTGAAAAACTTAAGATGCTACTTAGGAAAAGTAAATATGTGGTAAACTGTAGATTTTCAGTATGTTTACCTGACTCTTTCATCTCCATTCCTGTTTAGTTTTGGAAGTCTAGTCCGAGTATACTTGCCGTGCAAAGATCAGGAGTACTCAAGAAGCAGCAACAACAAAAGGCAGCCTCATCAGACAGTGTTTCAGAAGAGGTGATTAATGTAATTTTTAAAATGTACACATTTGTGTCTCATTGTCTTACACATTGCAATAAAATTACATAGAGCAAATTCGTATTTCTCTGAGTGAGTATAGAAGCCTGGGGTTAGTCCATAAAATTAACATTCAAATAACTTACATTTTTATGCAGAAAAGTAAAGATACCTCTGGTTACTTGTTTCCAAGTGAGTTGTCCCAAAATTACAGTGGTCTTGATTCTATGCTTTTTTTAGGTAGCTATTCTGTGTTGTCTAGACAAAATTTTCAAGCCACATAGTACTGACTTACATTATATTTCCAGCTTCTTGAGTTTATTGTAAAGACAAATAAAAATGCAAAATTTTTTTTTTTCAATGTGGTTTTGGAAAAGATGTCTGCTGTAGTTTTGTAGTTTTAAGAAATTCCATATGAAGTAGAAAACTAATTTTTACAAGTCTTCTAATAGTTACTACAAAGGAATTCTTGTATTTTAAGAATAAGGCCTGTATTTCAGGTATTTCAAAACCTAAGTCATAGGCTAAAGAAATACTGACTTTTTGCAGTAGGAATATCTTTTGAGAACACTAATCAGAACTATGAAATGCAATTTATTTGTAAAGCTGTCTTTTTGTCCTGTATTACAAAGACTTTGTACTGTAGTCACACTCATTTGGTTGAATTTCGGTTTTTGCCTGATTTAGGAGCTCGTCTTTTAAACACGAAACCTAATCACGTATCATCAAAATGTTTATTTACACCTGTTAAGCACACTCTTCCAGAAAGATACTATTTATTGTCAGGATAAAAGTTATTCTAAATTAAGACACTGAGACTGGCTTTAAGAAAACCTAGCTTTAAGAGGGTTCTTGTCTTTTATTGTAAAGAAAGAAGGGATATGCTGTTCTCAAAATTTTCTTAAACTGGTGTTTTAATGTGAACGAAGATGAAAAGTGAAAAAGCTCTTGAGGGTAGGAGATTTTATTAGAATTTTTACAGAGACCTCATCTTGAGTAATGTGGAGTAGCTTACACACCGTGGTGGGCACAATGTTGATTTTTTAAGATGGGAGTTTTATGTGATGTTCTCCAGAGCAGTGTTGGCACAGTGTATTCATAGATGGATAAATACAAAAACAATGCCAGTATTCAAAGAGCTAAATTGAAGAGGGTAAAATATGAATAATGTGCCTCAAATTTGAAAGTGGAAACTGATGTATCTTTTCAAAATCAACTTGTTAAAGGATTTTTTACATAATTGTTTTTGTAAAAATGAGTTGGCTTTGGTTTATTTCCTTTGGCTTTGGTTTATTTCCTTCCATTGCAGGACTCCTCAAGTAGTGAAGATTCAGCAGATGACTCATCCAGTGAAACCAAGAAAAAAACACATAAAGAGTAAGATGTATTCCTGAGTAATAGCACACATTTTTTATCATAGAGAGAGATGCTTGTAACTTATGTTTGAATTCCTCACACTTGAAATGCTTAAGATCTCTTCTTAATTTGTCTTGATCTTTCATTTGCAATTTTGTAATTTTAAAATGGACCGTCAAATTAGCATCACTATTACACTAGTTTCTCAGCAGAGAGTCTGCAGTATTGTTTGAAAACATTCATCAGTGCTTTTATTTCTAAAATGCTTTGTTGCAATTTACTTTTTGAGTTGGAGGCCCTCCATAAAAATTCCTGTAGAGGTAGGAAACTACTTAAATAGATTGTCTCAGAGAAAATTCAAGTTAGATTCCCTTAGTTAATGCCAGATGGCTCATCTTTTGGATTTTGTGGGGTTGCTTTTCTTACCTTTATTCCTTTCCTTGGACATGCTTAAAAGTTAGTATAGTTTTGATATTAAATAAATCAATTAAGTTGTTATTAAAGCCATTAAGATTGAATTTTCGTGTATAAAGTCAGAGTTTGAATCAAGATACTGTACATCATCTTTCCTGTCAGAAAGCAGAAAATCTCAGTTAAGCAGAAACCGGGGAATCCTGCTACTCAGTGTTCTGGTTTGAAAGCAAAACCAATGAGAGACTCCAGGTCAGAAATGCAATTTATTAGGACAAGGGAATAAAACCAAATACATGCAATAGTACAAAAGAAGAAAACCACTGACAGAGTCAGAATACAACCTGACACCCTGCTGGTTGGTGTGGTGGTAGCAGTCTAGATGAAATAGTCTTGTTGAAGTGGTGATCCTGTAAAAAAAATCTGGTAGCTCTTGTCCTCTGGAAACCAGTGGGTAAGGTCTGCCTGTTCTGTCCCAAAGCCCAGATTATATCCAGGTGGGGATACTTAGCTTCTCCCCCCTGGGCGGAGCATCTCACAATGGGCTAAGATCATTCTATGAATCATGTGGTGGGTCTATTAAATAGAAATGGTTCCTGGAGGGACTTACCTCTGAGTCATGCAGAAAGGCATTGATGGGCCCAGTAACAGGAGATAAGGAAAAAACAATGCCCCTCCTGGTTTCAGCAGCTCTTGAGGATGGGAATAGAATACATCTTTATATTGTAACCTAGGACAGTCAGTCCCAAGTGTCTTATTTATAGTACCTTGCCTGGCTCTGAAGCGCTGATGTGAGAGTTTAGTGGAAGCTTTTGGGAGCCAGTGCCACTCACTAATTACTGCAGTTCAGGTTTTTCTGCATTTCTCAAATCTGCCTGCCTCTGTTATTTTTCAATTTTCGTGCCAAAGTTGCTGAATCTTCACATGGGCCACAGAGACTATAGGCATTAGACAATATGAGACTCTCCACAATACAATATGATAGAACTTTATGATTTGAACATGTCTAACTTCTGATGAATATGTATCTTAACCAGGTAGACTTGTTTTCCTAATGTCATGTTAACTCATTTCTTCATGCTGAAATTGATATAGAAATCCAGATTTTTGTTGTTATTTTAGATTTTAAATCTACCTCTTAGTCCAAATCCCTTTGATGCCACTGGACATTTTTTTAACTTACCTGGTATTCACTGAGGACTAATTTCTGTCTCATCAATTGAAATAACTGTTCCAAGATTTTATTTCTGTGAAGAGTCTTGAAATAACAGCAGATCCCTCATGTGTGAATAACTGTTCTAAAAAATGCAACAATGTGAAATTACTGTTTTGTCTTTCATCATGTGCAGTGAAGACTGGCAAATGTCAGGATCAGGGTCTATGTCGGGAACAGGTTCAGATTCTGAATCGGAGGAAGACAGGGAGAAAAGCAGCTGTGCAGAGAGTGAATCTGACTATGAGCCAAAAAACAAAGTCAAAAGCCGTAAACCTCCAACCAGGTGAGAAGTTGGGCATTTGAATGCTCTATTCTAAACTATTTCTAAAAAGCAATTGAGTATTTACTACTACTATGCATGCGACTGAAAATTCTAGTATTTACTGAGGAAAAAAAAAAGGTTTTTTTTTAATATACATAATATGATCATATATTAATGCTTTCTAGTGAATACCTTTTCCTGTCTGCTCTAAATGAAAGCAGAGTAATTGAACATTCATTAAATACATGTATTCAGAAAACAATGCAGAAAATTAAAATTTATTGTTGCCTGTGTTGAAACATCATTGTTGTGTCATACATTATTGTCTTGAAGAATTAAGCCAAAAAGTGGGAAAAAGAATGGAGGACCAAAAAAGAGGCAACTTGATTCTTCAGAGGATGATGATGAGGAGGATGATGATGATGATTATGATAAGAGGGGATCTCGTCGCCAGGCAACAGTAAACATTAGTTACAAAGAAGCTGAAGAAACAAAGACAGATTCTGATGATTTGCTAGAAGTTTGTGGAGAAGATGTTCCACAACCTGAAGAAGATGAATTTGAAACTATAGAGAAATTTATGGATAGTCGAGTTGGCCGTAAAGGAGGTATTTTTTTTTTTAAGTGTTTTTAAAATCCTTGTTAAGATCATGGTGCAACTTCAGTGCATATTCTCGTCTATAGGTTAAAAAGCAATAGTTTTAAAGTTACAAAGAAGTCATACTGTTGCACCCTTTATATTCATAAGAATGCTTCTATTCCCTTCTAAGTATCACAGAGTACAGAAAAATTGCATACCTAAGTAGAAGATAAAAATTAGGTGGAAGATAACTCTGTCTTGCATGAATGCACAACATGTTGTTATGACACTGTTTGTACCGTTCAGTGGTACTTGATCGGTACAAACTATGTATGTGGAGAAAGTAGACTACATGGGAGAGCTGACTAGTAGTCTGAACATTGAAAGACAGTGTTGGTAAGACTGAACCACTGAAATAATGATTTCAGTTACTGCAGTGCAGTACAGAACAATGCGTGTAATGGCTACAAAAAATGCATCTAAAATTGCAATGGTATCTAGAATTCTGCTTTGTATTTGAGTTTACAAGTTAAAATCATAGACTCATAGAATGGTTTTGGTTGGAAGGGACCTTAAAGATCAGCTAATTCCAACTCCACTGCCATTGTCAGGTGTACATTTCACTACACCAGTTTGGTCAAAGATGCATCCAACCCGGCCTTGAACACTTAATTCCAGGCATTGTGAATCAACAGCTTTTCTGGGTGTAGCCAGGCAACCAGTTATGGTGCCTCACCCCCCTGATAGCAAAGAATTCTTCCTAACACCTAATCTAAGTCTCCTTCAGTTTAAAGTCATTACCTTTTGTCCTACTACTATGTGCCCTTGTCTATAGTCCCTCTCCAGCCTTCTTATAGCCTCCTCTAGATACTAGAAGGTGCTGCAAGGTCTTCCCAGAGCCTTCTTTTGTCCTGGCATAACAGCCCCAGCTGTCAGCCTATTTTCATACCATAGGTGTTCCAGCCCTCTTTACCATGTTGGTGGCCTCCTCTGGATGTACTCCAGAAAGCCCACATCCTTCTTACAGTGGGGACCCCAGAGCCTGGGGTCTTCCTTTTTTATCTTTTTCAAAAATGAGGTTTATATTTCTTCTTTTCCAGTTAGTGTGAACTTCCCTGGGCCACCATGACCTCGAAGATTATGGTTGTGGCTTAGCTATTTCCTCTGCCTGTTCCCTCGGGACCTGTAGATGTCTCTTACCTGGTCCCATGGACTTGTTCACTTTCAGTTTCCTTAATTGGTCTCAAACCTGATCTTTTCCTGGAGTGGGTGATTCTTCCTTCTCCCATTCTCTCCCTGCCTTTGCTTCCTCTGATGTGGCTGAGTAATTGGCCTAGTGAAGACTGAGGCAAATCAGTTGTTGAGTATGTCTCAGCCTGCTCCTTGTCCCAGGTAACTAGTTCTCCCATACTACTCTTAATTATCTAAACAAAGACATGAAAAAACTCCACCCAAATGCTGAGCCCCTTGCACTTAAGGGTTCCCTCTCTCCATTAGGTATACCTAGTGTCTTAAATTATTGACCTTTGTCAGAACTAGTGAAAGCCACGGGGGCTACTTCTAGCCAGGTAGTTGGGTTTCTGCAGGGTCTGTGTGTCCCAGGCGAGCAGGCAGGCTTGGGCCGGATAGCTCAGCCTTACGGATGCTGGGTGTCCGGAGACCCGAACTGCTCTATAGCCACAGCTACCTTAGCAAGCTTAAGTGTTAGTCAGCTCTTAGTGATCTCAGCTCTTTTACAGTTTTCAGCTCTTAGCTTGCTAAAGGCGCTCTTGGCTAGCAGTGGCTTCCAGGAAAGCAGACGGCGAGAGAGAGAGAGAGAAGAGGCCTCGGAGATTCCACAGTGAGGTTTATTGAGAGGTCCGTGAAGGGTTCCAGCGACAGCTCTTCTCACCAGAATGGGCTAAAGTAGCCCCTTATATAGGGGTAGAAGGGATCAGAAACTGTCCAATCGTAAGTGTTAGGGGAAAGTAGCCTATGGGGTCACAGAGGTCTTGGAGGACTGGAGAGAGGGCTTCTGGCTTAGTTACTATGACTTGGCATTTTCTTGTCTCTAGGCTTCCATCCTCCCTGGGGCTCTAGCCAGCCCCGTGTCTGCTACAAACTAGTACTCTTCTTTTCTCTTAAATTCCCTCTCTCATGCTATCCCATATCCTCCTGCTCCAGTGTATGGTGTTACTGCTGCTGTCAAAGCCTTAGGAACTAAGCTTCTTTCATTCTTCCTGCACAGATGATGTTGCTGCTTTTTTGGCATTGCCTCTGTCAGATTTTATCTGCCCCAGCAGCTTGCTGGTCTCATATCTTTATCAACACCACTGACATTAGCTCGCTCACTTAGAGCTGGATGGTATTAATGCCAGGGTTATGGGTTTGATCCCTATACAGGCTTAAGAGTTGGACTCCATGATCCTTGTGGGTCCCTCCCAGCTCAGAATATTCTGTGATTCTGTAACCTGTCCTCACCAAAATGAGCCTGTTTTCTGCTGCTAGTGGGCTACAGCTACAATACAGTCTGTACTTAATCTGTACTTTATAATTTTTACCTTGTAAGATAACAGAGGCAGGACAGGCAACAAACTTGTTTAGGAAGGAGATTTATAGTGTCTCTGTTAGCAGGTTTTTCATGTCTAGAGGCTGATCAGACTTAACATCAAATGTCTTTTTTATGCTCAGAGATAAGACTAGTGTCACAGAAGATGACAAGCATTGTTAGTGTGGAGCATTCCCTAGTTTAAAAACCAGGAATACAAATAAAATTTTCATGAGGAAAGATAAGATGTTGCAGGGTAGATGTAGATGTTTTGGTTGCTCTTTTATTCTCTTGACTACTTGTGCTTGTCCTAATATATCTACATCATAATCTTTCAAATTATAGTGATGACATGAGTGCAGTAGACACTTCTCAAGTATATACTCATCTAAAATTACCACCAATTACTTGACGACATTTCTAACTGGTTAACTTATGATGCACACTTACTCAAGGCATATGATGCGGTTTCTTTCTCACAGCCACGGGTGCTGCAACTACAATATATGCAGTTGAGGCCGATGGTGACCCAAATGCTGGGTTTGAAAAATCAAAGGAGCCAGCAGAAGTACAATATCTTATTAAATGGAAAGGTTGGTCACACATCCATAACACTTGGGAAACTGAGGAAACACTGAAGCAACAAAATGTTAAAGGAATGAAGAAACTGGACAATTACAAGAAAAAGGATCAAGAAACAAAACGATGGTGAATCTATTTTTTTAGTGATACTTTTTTGAAACACTGTAGGTATTCTGTTGTGTTTCTGAGACCTGTTACCTGCTTTTGAGAAGGTAACAGGTTTTTGTCTTTTTGGGAAGACAAAACTGTTGAAAGCCAAAGCACCTTTAACATGTTCCAGTAACATAATTATCTGAATCTGATGTGGGGGTGTATGTGTGTGTATGTATGTGTCTATGTGGTATCAATGGAGTTTTAACAAGATGGGTCGTATTTAAAAATGAATAATAAATTATAACTTGTGGTAATTTTTCCATTTTACTTTGAATGGAGTTCTTCAAGAATTGCTGCAAGGATCAGTGTTTTCTTGGTGCATTAGCCATTTCAGGTGACTTGGAAGAATTGAGTTTTTTTCGCTGAAACCTGAGGTTGAAGTTTGAGAATAAAAACCATGAAGAAATACATGCATTTTAAAGTCACCTCTTTGGTGTCCAGTTTTATTAGTATGTTTAATATAATCAATGCTGGTGAGATTTTTAGTAACTAATCATTAGATGGATTCTTACAGAGTGAGCCACCCTGACTACTATTCCATGAAAATAACCTGTAAGGTGTGCTGCTTATCCAGAGACATAACTACTACAGCTACCAGTTGAACTAGTGAAGCAAGTAATGGAAAATACTAATTTTCAGCGATAAGTATTTTTACTCATTAATGGTGAGGCACTTAGGCCAGACATAGCCATTTTGTAGTAGGGATTTTTAAGTTGTTTGTTCAAAAAAACTTTCCAGGCAAGATTCACAGGATGATTGCATTCAGAGCTATAGAGTTGCTGAATTTTCTTAGTTTTCAAAGTATATGGTGTATTAAGTGTTGTGAATTAATTCCTGCTCCAGGCTGAAAAACGCTTCTCCGGAAGATGTGGAATATTACAACTGCCAGCAGGAGCTTACAGATGATCTACATAAACAATACCAGATAGTGGAAAGAATAATTGGTATGTTACAAACTTGTGAACAGAAGTCAGTGTCAGGGATTCTGTATGTTTTCAATGCTCTTGTATTTGTAGTTAAGAAATGTAAAATACTGATATCACAAAATTTTAATCCAAAACAAAACTTCAGGTAAAAAGAAGAGCTGTCAGGCTGTCTGTATGGATCTAGCTTCTGTTGTATTATTATGTAAAATGAATGTTTTCCTACAGTACAGAAGTAAAATGCTGATCAGAATGCTGGTGCATTTTTGCAGCTCATTCAAATCAGAAATCAGCTGCTGGTTATCCAGACTACTATTGTAAGTGGCAGGGTCTGCCTTATTCTGAATGTAGCTGGGAAGATGGAGCTCTCATTGCCAAAAAGTTTCAGGCACGCATTGATGAGTACTTCAGCAGAAATCAATCCAAGACCACTCCCTTTAAAGATTGCAAGGTGAGTAGGTAATTTGCAATGGATTTATAATCTGTTGTACTGGGTCTGACTAGGATAGGGTTAATTTTCTTCATAGCAGCCTCTGTGGTCTGTGATTTATATTTGTCACCTAAATGGTTTTGATAACACATATTGGCTGTTACCCAGCAGTGCTTGCACAATGCCTTCTCTGTGTCCTGTTGTGTCATCCCCCCCCATGAGTAGGCTGGCAGGGAGCACACCAATAACAGCTGAACCACCTACTGACCAAAGAGGTGCTTGGTGCTGTTTAATGTCTTACTCAACAGGGCTGCTTGTTGCCTGGAGTTGGTCATCAGTTCTGCTGGTGAATTGATGTGTGACTCATTCTGTCACTTGTGGGATTTTTTTCTATGTGTTTTTTTTGTTTCGATTGGGTGGGCATTTTTCCTTCACCCAGTAGACTCCTTATTTTGACCCACAATTTTTTTCTCACTTTTACCTTTTCATTTCTCTCTCTTGTCTCTCTAGGTTGGGAAGTGAGTAAGCAGTTGGGTGGCAGCTTGGCTCCTGGCCAAGTTCAAGCTACATCAGTTGCAATAGTAAAAAATGTGATTTTTTTTTTTTAAATCCACGTATCAAATACACATTATGAGCTTTTTTGAAAGTTTTTTCAGAATACCAGTAATGATGTATAGTAGGATGTCTGGACAATAGCACTACTGAGAATAGATTTTGTAGATGCCAGTCCCCTGCATTTTTACTAGCATTCAGAAATGGATTTGTTTAGTATTGTAGTTTATTTTGAAAGAAAACTTTGAGTGAGTTAATATGATTCATGTTATGACATTTAGGCTGGCAATCAAGCTAGTTTCAATTTGCTAATTACTTGGTGGTTTTATGTGGTCTGGCTTACATTGATAGATAAAACTAGAGTTGATGAAAAGATCTTCCTTTTTCTGTAGGAAGATCTTTTGGTAATTTCAGTTACAGTTCAATCATTGACTGATGACCAATTTGCTTTTCACAGGTTCTAAAACAAAGGCCACGATTTGTTGCACTAAAAAAACAACCATCTTATATTGGAGGACATGAAAGTTTAGAGTTAAGAGATTATCAGTTAAATGGGTTGAATTGGCTTGCTCACTCATGGTGCAAGTAAGGAGTTTCTATTTTGTTTGTAAATTGCAAGCATTTGTAACATATTGAAATGGTTTTTTCTGTTGGGTGGTTTTTTTTTAAAGTTGGAAACTTTCATGCTGTAAGCCCCAAATAGAGATCTGAAGGGACTGGTTTTGCTCTAAGTACCAAAATTATCATTTTATGGCCATTCTCAACAAAAAACTGCTATATCATTACTTTGCTTTCAGTTTCAATTAAATAAGTAATATTTTTAAAACAACAAACAGACCTAAAACAGTAAAATGAGAAAAGCCAAACAAACATTTATGGAATGTCAATCTTACTGTTAAAATTTAAAAATTAGGCTCAGGAGGACTACTTGCAACTTTTTTGTTAATTCAGGGGGGTAGGAGGGATTGGAAATCTTTAGATGGAAAAACAATGTAAATAAATGTCTTCAAAATGTGTAGTAGTAAAATCTTAAACTTTTATGATTGGATTTTATATTAAAAAGATAATGATTTCTTTTTATCCAAACCTTTTCCATCTCCACACATCCCCTAAATAGCTTTGTTTCCTTTATTTTTTCTTCTTTTTTTAGAGGGAATAGCTGTATTCTCGCAGATGAAATGGGTCTGGGTAAAACAATACAAACAATTTCTTTTCTGAACTATCTGTTTCACGAGCATCAATTGTATGGGCCTTTCTTGTTGGTTGTGCCACTTTCTACCTTGACGTCTTGGCAAAGAGAGATTCAAACCTGGGCTCCTCAGATGAATGCTGTAGTTTACTTAGGAGACATAACTAGTAGAAATATGGTGAGTATTTCTCTTTGTCATTGGAAAGTCTTGTATGTAAACAAGACATACTTCATATTTTTATCATTTGCGTATCTCAAAGTTTTTGGTTGGGACTGAGCAAATACTTGCTGAAGCCCATGTCTTTAAATTGGAATTGAAGGCTTTATTTGATCTCATGTAAATGTGTGTGAGAGGTTTCCTTTCTGCTTAGTAGTGGACAGAATTAAAAATTTTGCATTTGAAAACCAGTTATCTTTCCCCATGTGATTATTAAGGTGGATATAGTGAAAATAAGTCTATAAGAAAGCCAGTCATGATCTTACTTTATTTCCTGAAAGGTTGTTGGTTTGTTAATGTTATTAATCTTATCCGTTAAAGTAAAAAGTTCTTGTCTGTTATAAATGTGTATGTGTGTGTGTATATATATAGTGCATATGCAAGTGTACATATTTATATATAGGTATATGTTCTATACATATAAATGTGTATATATGTGTTGTCCTTCTGTTCCATTATCATATTGATTTATGCTACTAAATATTTACATTGTTGCAGTATTGCAATTGATTCCAGTCAGCAAGACCTTTTTTCTGCAGCTTATAGTTTACTTCTTTCTTTTTGTAGATAAGAACTCATGAATGGATGCATCCACAGACCAAACGATTGAAATTTAACATACTCTTAACAACATATGAAATTTTGCTAAAGGATAAGGTAATTGCCCTTCCGTGGAGAGACAAAAATAATTTCCCTAGTATAGAATAATTTTCTTTAGACTTGCATATATTTGATTTATGGCCCATTAAATTTATGGAGAATCTGATTGTTTTTGCTATGACAGTGTGTAGTTTGGGGTTTTGGTTTTTGTTTCTTGGGGGCCTTGTCTTATTTTAAGTGCTTCTGGATTTTACATACATGTGGTGAGGCTTTCAGCCTTTTCCCATTTTATGAGGTGGGTAACAACTTAATTTTCCTCTAAAGGAAAATTAAGAGGAAATTTCCTCTTAATTTCCATTTCCTCTAATTTTCCCATTTTATGAGGTGGGTAACAACTTAATTTTGCTTGAAAGTCTCATTGCTGTAATGATCTCCTCTCAGCTTCATGCTCTGCTTCTTTGCAGACCACCATCAAGGAACTGAAACAGAACCTAACAGAACCTTAATCCCAAATTTTATACAAAACTAGGAAATCCCATATAGTTTTTCTGTGATATTCTGCATATGTATGTGCACATGTGTTAATACTGTCTCTGAAGTGATAGCATACAGAGTTATTGTTAATACTTCTAACAATATGTAGAAATTGATACAGTTATTCAAGAAGCACTTGACTTTGTTTACTTCATTGTTTGTATGGGAAGAAGTCAATAATGATTTTTTTTTTCCCCCCTGCCATGTAAAAAAAAGTGGGTCAGACTTCTGGGAATTTTTTTAAATAATAAATTGAATTTATGTTTTCTTAGGATGACTGCACAGCTTTTCATTGAACCTGGAAATGTAAAAGCCATAATTAATACTAAAAACATATAGCTGTTATTTTATTAAACCAAGAAGTGATCAGGTTTATAGCTTGTTTATGTTATGTGGAAAGTCATGTAATGTGTTGATTTCAGTAATGTTTTCCCCCCTTCTCTTTTTCCTATTCAAGTCATTCCTTGGTGGTCTGAATTGGGCATTCATAGGAGTTGATGAAGCTCATCGTTTAAAAAATGATGACTCTCTTCTGTACAAAACTTTAATAGACTTTAAGTCTAACCATCGTCTTCTTATTACTGGAACACCTCTGCAAAACTCTCTCAAAGAGCTTTGGTCTTTACTCCACTTCATCATGCCAGAAAAGTAAGCGTCTTTTGTTAAGTTTTTTATTGCAAAGAAGTGTAGTGATGTCAGAATCAGTAGAAATAGGGAATTGTGCTGAAAGACAGCTTAAATATCCTACATAAAGTAAATGCGTGTATCTTTTGATGCTGCTTTAGGTAAGTAATGCTGGTAGTCACCATTTCCCATTTTAGCAGTGCGCAAAAGTGATGGATTGATGTGTGGGGTCAGAGGCTGGGAAAAAGGCTTCGTCTTAGCCTAAGAGAAAAACCATATTGATTTGCTCTGGGGGAAGAAGAATGAAATTTTTCATATGTTAATACTATTGATGAAAACAAATTTGTGTCAAGATGCCAAATATCTTGTAATTCAATCAGATAGCTGTTTTTCTCATGTGTTTTAAATACAGTAAACTTATTGCATTGACTTGATTTTGTAATGACTGGTTAAAACCTAAGGTAAACTAGAGGTCATGTGGGAAAGCACATGTTGCTGTCAGACATCTTGTAAATCCCAAGCACCATAACTAGGTTTAAATTGAGCTATGGATTATACAGAACATTAGAGGCAAAGCCACTGAGGTTGGGTAGCCATTATTCATTTGTTTGATCATAAACTCCGTTCTCCGAGTCTATTAGTACAGACAATAGCTACACATTAGCTAGACCATGCAAGCTGCAAGACACATTTTAAGTATATTCTTATTCTCTTGCACACTCTCTGGATGTGGAGCTGGCTTTTTATGCTGTCTTGATAAAATATAATAATGGACTTTGCTGCAACCATCTAGACAAGTGTCCTTGCAGAAGAAGAAAAACATTGCATTTCCATTGTGGAATTAGAAGTTTTCATTCTGTAGACATTTTTGGAAAATTCCGTTCTTCTGTTTACAGTATCTGGGATTTCTTGGGAGATGAAAATTCAGAAATGGGATGAAACAGAAGGGAGTGGGGAAGAAATCTGAATGTGTCTGTGTTTTTGTGGTATATGCATACATGTTCTGTGCCTGTTACCTTTCTTCCTGAATTTTGCTTCATGGGGGTGTTCACTGTATGTCATTATTTTGCACTTATACTTTTTTATGTTGAAGGTTTTCTTCATGGGAAGATTTTGAAGAGGAGCATGGCAAAGGGAGAGAATGTGGTTATGCAAGTCTTCACAAAGAACTTGAACCATTTCTGCTGAGAAGAGTTAAAAAAGATGTAGAAAAGTCCTTACCTGCTAAAGTTGAGCAAATTCTGAGGATGGAAATGAGTGCATTGCAGAAGCAATACTACAAGTATGTACCAACTCTTTGTATATTCTGCTGTTTCAGTGATATGTCTACGTACAATTTACTGAATTACAGTGATTAGTATACTGTATGGAAGTTGGGGCTTTGATAGAGGTTCACAGAAATAAAATTCTGTGAAGCAAGGACTCAGGAATTGCATTGGTCTAATGTCTATTTATGTAGTTTCTTTTGTTTGGCATATTGATATACTCTTTTGGAAGACGCTTTTTATCTTTAACTTGTTCATATTTTGACAGCTACATCTGTCTTACTTCCACATACGGTTAGAAGTTACTGATATTGTACATCTTATTTCATAGGTGGATTTTAACCAGGAATTATAAAGCCCTTAGCAAAGGTTCAAAAGGCAGTACCTCAGGGTTTTTGAACATCATGATGGAACTCAAGAAGTGTTGCAACCATTGCTACCTCATTAAACCACCAGATGATAATGAATTCTATAATAAACAGGAGGCCTTACAGGTAGTGTCACTTCTTAATTAAAAAAAAAGGAAAGAGAGGTTTTACGTCTGTAGTTTTCACAGAATTTTATAGTTCCTTGGCAGTTTATTTGTTCTCATTGAAGTATATTAAGGAAGAACAGGTTTTCCATAAAATGTGTGTCCTGTGTTTTTACTTTGAAGTATTTTTTGATTCTTAATTCGAACTGAATAATTGACAGAAAATTGAGTAAATAAATATGCCCAGTTTTAATTACATACTATTGTATGGATGTTTTAAATTGTAAAATTTTTCAGGAATGTCAGAATTTGCCTTTTATTTTTCTGTCCATGGTAATAGAAAGAAAGGCAAACCTCAGATGGATGTCCAACATACTCCAGTATGTAGTAGTGTTGAGATGAATTTATTTTGCCATGTATGTTTCTTGGTTTTTGTAGCATTTAATACGTAGCAGTGGGAAACTAATCCTTCTTGACAAGCTACTGATTCGTCTGCGAGAACGTGGCAACAGAGTCCTGATTTTTTCACAGATGGTAAGGATGCTGGACATCCTGGCAGAATATCTGAAATATCGTCAATTTCCATTTCAGGTAAGAAACTTGCTGGTAATAGCAACTAAGAAGCTTTGATCTTGGATATTAATTTTTTTTTCCTTTACTAGGAGGGTGTCAAAGTACTGGAACAGGTTTTCCAGAGGTTGTGAAATTTCTGTTTCTTGTTGAGTTACAAAAGCTACTTGGACATGACCTTGGGCAGCATGCTTTATCTGTCCCTGCCTGAGTAGGGGATTTAGACAAGATGACTCTCAGCGGTCCCTTTGAGCTTTGTTTGTGGTTATGTGGCCTTTACCTCTTTGATTAAAAAAAAAAAAAAAAAAGGATGAAAATATCTTCTTTTTCCAGAAGGAGACTGGCTCTATGATGAATGTTATTTTGAAGTGAAACAGATGAATTAAAAATTCTGTGAGCTGTTTATTTACTTTTTTCCCCCCCTTCACATAACAGTTTGGCAGCTGGCAATTGAAATTGCTCTGATGTTGAATACAGTATAAAGTTACTTTTTAACTGTAGTTCTCAATCTCTTTAGAGACTTGACGGATCAATAAAAGGGGAATTGAGGAAACAAGCACTGGATCATTTTAATGCAGAAGGATCAGAGGTAAAGTATTTTTTTTTCCTGGGGAGTCTGTCTTATTTTTTCACAAGTACCAAAAGACCTTGCACAAAAAAGGACAGCTGAAAAAAATGAGGAATGTATCAATAAGGTTGGAAATTCATTGCTACTGCCTAGAGTAAAAGGTTTTTGTAATACTTTTTTTAAGAAGATGTTAAGTAGATAAATAAATTAGGAAAGTGGTAGCTGATTTCTCTATAAGTGCTGCAGAATATTAACCTCAGCTTTGTTCCTCTGTAGAATTTAGTAATATTAACAAAAGTGCTGAACTTAAGCAGTTAGTATCCAAAAATCCTTTGGCAATGAGTAGAACTAACTTCATATATCCTTGCACAAACAATCATATTTTACTTGTTTCAAATACAATTCCTATTATCTTCATTTGTTGACACCTGTTACATTCCCTGGAAGAAATAGTAAAGTACTGATTTCTAACAATTATTTGTGAGCAGCCTGTGAATAGGTCGGCATCCGTTACGATTCTTTAGATTCTGAACTGGAGTATTTATACCTTATTTAGCACTCCTATTAGGCATGTTATTCCATACCATTAGATTGGTTTAAATCTTTTTCCTACACACTCAGATTTGAGGGAGAGGAGGTTGGTTATCATTGATTTTGGTTTGGTTTAATATGTATTTGAAGACAGCATTTGTTAGTTGCTGTTGAGCTTGTTTCTGCTTTGTGGAGGGAGAAGGACCAAACTTTGTGTTAAATACAAAAGCTAACTTTCTTTCAAATTTCTTTCATAGACATTGTTGACATTTTCTGAAATCTTAGCAGTTACACTGTACATTTTTTGAGATTAAGAATTTATGCATTTCTAAAACTGAGGCAAACTCTGCATTTGTGCAGCAAAAAGAAGAATGCTCTCAGTTTTATTTTTTTTATTTCCTAAAATTTAATAATATTTTGGGGTGGATTTTGTAGAGTTTTTGTGTTACTGAGCTACAGGCTACCTGGAAATCTTTAACACAATTCTCTGGACTCTTTCCTTATTGTAATGATTGCTGTTTCCTGTAACTGTACTGAAAATTTGGTTTGGCTGGGTTTTTTTAACCTTTACTTTAGCTTGGATTTTATATGTTGTTTTTTGCATGTCTCAATATCCTCCTGCAGTCTTTCATAGTTATGAAAGACTGATTCATTAATTTTATATTGCCTACTGGGTTTTTTCTCCTTGCTGCTTACCCATTTTCATATTCTTCATGAATATGCTGAGCAGCATTGAACTTGGGAGAAGATTTTTGCTTCTGTCTCTTAATCGCTTATGTGTAGGCTCAAGTGCTTTCCTTGCTCTGACATTACTGTTTAGTCTTCCAGGGCTTGGGGCAGGGAGGGCAGGAGAGGGTTTTTGTAGCATTAAAAGCTTTCACAGTAAGATTTGGTAATTTTTTTGGCCAGTCTGGTTTTATTGGGATGTCTTGCTCAGTGATCGTCATCTAGGACACTGCTTCCTTTGAACTGACTTGAGAAGTCAGTAACTTTATGAAAGAAATTGGTAATCAGCGTTTGCTTTATATTTGAAGAAGCTTTAAGCATAGAGCAATAATGGATTTGGTAGCACCACGTACTGCATAAAGTAAATTCTAAAGTATGTTGTTTCCTTTAGGAATATTACTAGTATTGTATATAAAGCTATTTCCTACTTTATGATTTCAGGACTTCTGCTTTTTACTGTCTACCAGAGCTGGAGGATTAGGTATCAACTTGGCATCTGCTGATACAGTGGTTATATTTGATTCTGACTGGAATCCACAGAACGATCTGCAAGCACAGGCTAGAGCACATAGAATTGGACAGAAGAAGCAGGTAAACACACTCAATTTAAGCTCCAGACCTGAGAGATATTTCTGTACATTAGTTGTCCACCCTCTGTCTGCACCATTCAGTCCTCATGTATTTTTGAGAATAACTAATACTTTCTGAATATCTCCAGAAGTGTTAGTAATGCTTATTTCTTTTTTCTTAAGTCTCCATACAGGAATAAATAATAAGGCAGCTGTGGTGTTTGGGTGGGAGAAGGAGAATTGTCAGCTTGTCTGTCTTGCATTCATTGCTATGATGTAATTTTACAAAATAACTGCTACATCAGGCACATCCCCAATGCTTAAATATTCTAGTTCTGAAGAGGATTCTTTCCTTCTTACAGATAATATACAGTAGCAATTAGAAATATGACATTATTGCCTCTGGCAAAGCTTGTGCTAAGTCACTGAAGTTTATAAAGAAAGGTCTAAGATGATTTATTATAAAACATTTCTGTAAAGACTGTGGTAATGTGATTAAATTAGTATTTCATATTTGAAACCCATGAAAAAGTTCAGAAGTCATGTAATGAAGACTGAGATTTCTGCCTTTAAAGTTTTTTATTTTTTAAATACACATAGGTTAATATTTATCGACTAGTCACAAAAGGATCGGTAGAAGAAGATATTCTTGAACGAGCCAAGAAAAAGATGGTGTTAGATCATTTAGTAATTCAAAGAATGGACACTACAGGGAAAACTGTGTTACATACAGGCTCTACTCCTTCCAGGTACCTTTATGTTTGTTTCTATACCAACTTACCCTTAAGAATATTTCAATTGTAAATGAAAGGCAAAACAGAAGATGTGAAGTCTCTGTAGATTTTTATTTGCATAATAAATACATATCGCAAATATATGAAGAGTTTATATTTAACAGTAAGAAGAATGCTTAATTGACTCATGATTATAGAAAACTTTTCCAAGTTTGTAAGTAAAATGTTTTTCCTGAAACATCATTTATTTCAGCTCAACACCTTTTAATAAGGAGGAGTTGTCAGCAATTTTGAAGTTTGGTGCTGAGGAACTTTTTAAAGAACCTGAAGGGGAAGAACAGGAGCCACAAGTAAGTAGCGCTTCTGGACTAGGTAGATAAAACAGCCGAAAATATGTATGAATTATTTTATCGTAAAGAGAAACTTCTCTTTTGTACCCTCAGGAAATGGATATAGATGAAATATTGAAGAGGGCTGAAACTCGGGAAAATGAGCCAGGTCCATTAACTGTAGGGGATGAGTTGCTTTCGCAGTTCAAGGTATAGCTCTGTTCCCTCTTTCCTGCCATAATTATACTTGCCTTTTTAAACAGTACTATTTCTCTTCTATGTATCTATCTCTTAATTCTTCAGAAATAAATGCCTCAGTAAGTCAACTCTGTATCACTTCATAGTAAATTTTTTTTTGCCTATACATGATACCTTACCATCAGTATAAACAATTAGAAATACATTATGTATTTTGATAATGAAATGAGATGTATTTATGAATGGGTTAATGATTAGAATTTTAATTTTGTGTTTTATTTACTCTCTTTGTTATTAAACAGTTATAGTATCAATAAATGCAATGTGTTCTTTGTGTTTCTTAGCTGATCATTTCTCCAAGTTTCTTTTAGCCCTAAAGTAAACTTGGAATGCCAGGTATTTTAAAGTGTTATCAGTTAGACATATTATGTGTGTAAAAAAATAAAATGCAGAGCATGATATGTTTGTTTAATTCAGGAGATTATTAAATAGCTTTCCTGCTAATCACTCATTCACAACATATTTTTATATCTGCATTGTGTTAATGTTTGGTTAATTTTATATTATTATAGTTTCACATTAAATCAGGCATTTAAATGTTGTTAGGCCTATTTTGAATGAAGTTCAACCACAATCATAGAGGTGTGAGGGGTGTGATTCTCCTTGTATCTCTTCTTAGCCCATGCTGAAAGGAGTCTGTCTTTCCTAAATGATTAAAAATACTTTCATTAGAGATTGTTTATGAAACATTTTGAATTTATAAATTTAATGTATCTCTTATAAAACAATAGCATATATATAAAAATAGATAAAATATGTAAGTGTTCTATGTATAAATGCATAAAATACAGGATCTGTAACCTTGTTTTCCTTAAATAGTAGTTGATTAGTGTTTTTTTAATTGTGTCATGTATTGACTTGATAAAAATGTATATGTTTTGATGTACAAGGTGGCCAACTTCTCCAATATGGATGAAGATGATATTGAGTTGGAGCCAGAAAGAAATTCAAGAAATTGGGAAGAAATCATTCCGGAGGTCCAGAGGCGAAGAATAGAAGAGGAGGAAAGACAAAAAGAACTTGAAGAAATATACATGCTTCCAAGAATGAGAAACTGTGCAAAACAGGTGTCTCTTGGTTTTGACTAAATTGTAGTTCTGTGTTGCTTTGGGGGTTTGGGTTTTTTTTCTTTTCTGAACACATTTTTTTGACAGAGCAGGTAAAACTTGCTTATATTTGTTACTTACATAGCTTGCTTACTCTGGAATTCCAGATTAGCTTCAATGGCAGCGAAGGGAGACGCAGTAGGAGTAGAAGATACTCTGGATCTGATAGTGACTCCATCTCAGAAAGAAAAAGGCCAAAAAAACGTGGAAGACCACGAACTATTCCTCGAGAAAATATTAAAGGATTTAGTGATGCAGAGATAAGGCGGTAAGATATGGGAGGACATGCATATTTAAAGGAACAAGAAATTGCAATTATTTTTATTAATCATACTGTTATTGTTAGTATGGAAGCTAACAATAGCTTCCATACTAACAATATGGAAGTATTGTTAGTACTTAGCTAACTGGTAATCTATTTTTCCTGAAGTTGTTTGAAATTTATTTTATTCTAGGCATTTATTGTTTTTACCTTGTGGTGTTGACATAGTGAACTGTTATAGCAAGAATCTGAACCCATCTTAATGAGGTATAAAATTAGGTTTTAAAAATATGCATGACTGGTTTAAATTTTTTAGTTCCTGCAGCCTATGAAGACAGTAATTTCACTTAATAATTACTGATAGTGATTTTACAAGGGGCGCTTTCCTTTAAAAATGAACAAGCAAAATAATCTGGGTTCCACCAATTTATCTAAAACCTGTGGTGCTCAAAGACTATGCTACATCTATTTGGTGACAAATGAAACAATTTGATTGGATTTTGTTTTCATTTTAAACTTCTTGGCACTATCATTGAGTTGTTACATCTTGCTTTTTTAAAACTAAGAAACTTGTATTATGATTGGTCCCTTCTGTATACGCTAAATATTTGCTGAAGTATTGTTTTGGTAGGAGGAGGAGGAATTATTTTGGTTAGCATTTTTGGGTTTGTGAAATGCTACTTTGCTTCTGAAATTGAAGTATGCATGTTTCCCTAAATTGCTGTAAAGTCTTCAGAGTATTTTTTTAGAGGAATGACTTCAAAGATCCTTTTTGGCTTTCTATCTCATCTAACAGTGAGGCAAATTGGTGCTTTTTTTAAGCCTATACTTGTGCTTGAACAAGCAGTTTTGTTGTTGAGGAAGTTTTCTTTCTTCCTTTTTTTTTCAGTTTTTAATACATTATTTTTATGTAATTTGCTTTCTCCTCCAAGTAACTCCAGTTTCTTTCCATTGCTTAGATATTTGAACAGAGAGTATCTTTCATGTCATTTTCCTAAATCTTCCAATTACCTGTTGGAGATTGCTCTTTTTAATAACCATATAGCTATACATAACATGATGTCTGAAATCTTCATTTGCTGTAAATCCACATTCAGTTTTCATTTTTAGATACATACAGCAGCTGAATCCTCAGTCTTGTGAAATTAATAAAGTGATTTCTGAAATAAATTATATCTTCTGTTGTTTTATTTATATCGGTTCTTAAACCCATAAAACTGATTTTTTTTGAGTTATCTAAATATATGAAACTGCTTTACTCTATCTTTTTTCTCCCCATTGTCCACATAGCATTATACTGAGATTAACAATTGTATCAATGCAATTTTAAAACAAATGTTATTTGTTAAGCATGTATTTAATGGTAATGTTATTTTCTGTTACTAGGTTTATCAAGAGTTACAAGAAGTTTGGCGGCCCTCTTGAGAGGTAAAGTTGTTTGATTATTATTTGTGTGACAACTTGGAATCTATTTTTTTATAGATGTTAGAATGTAGAATGACACTTTAGGCAGTAGGGGAAATACATAATCTTGAATATAGTGTGACTTTAATGTAGTATCTTCCTTTACTTCATATATGGTATGTGTGCAGGCAGCCACACAACATACTTTGCCATTTGGAGGAACACTTCCTTTATATTTATCTGCTGACTTGTTTACTCTTCATTGGTGATAATCATTCATTTGTAATGTTAGATAAGCTGTTGAAAGCCTATCAGTCTATCCACTCTGTCAAAGTTAGTTTTGCATTTTACATATTGTCAGTTATCATTTTTAAGCTTCTTTCATTACTCCTATTTTAAGAAAAAATTCTCATCCTTAAAAATATTAATACTTAGAAATATTTATAGTGCGTATGATCATATTATTCATATATGTATGTATGATTTAATGATTCATTTTCTTTTCTAAGGAAAAGTACAATAATTTAACACGAGGGTTAGGGTTCTCTGCAATTTTTTGATTGTCCTCATACCTGTCATTTAGAGTTTTTTTTCTTGGATCGAAATTGTACACCAAATAAAAACCACGGCTGACTGCTAAGTTACATGATCATTTCTTTTGTTTTGAAATCTGAAGGAATTATTCACAGCTGCCAAATGTTCAGAGTTATAAAAATGAGGTTTTTTTATTACAGGTTAGATGCTGTAGCTAGAGATGCTGAGCTAGTTGATAAATCAGAGACAGACCTCAGACGTTTGGGAGAGCTTGTACATAATGGATGCATTAAAGCCTTAAAGGACAATTCATCTGGACAAGAAAGAGCAGGTACAATATTCACCAGGTTTGAGAGGACAGTGAAAAATGACAAGAAAAATTAGTTACTCTTGCACTCTGATTATAACAGAAAACAATTTTGTTGGGAAATATGAACAAAAATGTTAGGGTGCATACTGGATAATTAAAAAAAAAAACAGGGTTATAGTAAGGTGACTTTTCCCCCTTTCTGTGTGACTTACCACTGAAAAATGAAATAGATTTTTGATATGCTGTGAAATTTAGATGTACTCCAGTTATGTAGGGACTTTTCAGTTCTGAAGGATTTAATTCAAGCATTTGGTCAAGAAAAGGTGATGTGATATAATTGTTTTCTGTACATCTTCTGATGTTATTTGTAAAGGTAAATATTTTAATAGCGTTGTCTTTTATTTTAAGGAGGTAGACTTGGGAAGGTTAAAGGCCCAACATTCCGAATCTCAGGAGTGCAAGTAAATGCAAAATTAGTCATCTCTCATGAAGAAGAGTTGGCACCATTGCACAAATCCATTCCTTCAGATCCAGAAGAAAGGAAAAGGTACTAATTTTTGCATATTTTTAAGAGAGTAGTAATGCAGAAAACTTCTCAAGTCTTTTTTTTGTTGTTTTTTTTTTTTTCAACTTTGATTCGAACACTCTATTAAAAGCATTGTCCCTCTATTCCCTTTAAGAACTCACAGCAGTTACCTGCTCCACAGCTGTACTTTGTTTCTTCTTCCTTTGCCACAGACGCCAGTAAGAGCTTTAACTTGTCAGTTCTACTCAAAATTGTATGAACTGTGTTCAGTTAGTTCACTATTAACTGTGTTAATTAGGACTAGAATTCAGGCTTGCTGAGGAGCTAAATGTGTCATCTCTGCTTGAGGGAAGTATGAAAGTGCAGCAGTAGTTGTTCCCACCTCGTGTATTGCAGTTCCTAAACTATCCACTTAGAACACTTGGATGATAATTTTTGTTTTTATTCATGGCTAGCCAATTCTGTCAGCTCATGGCTACAGACAGGTATCTGTACTTCATATTTTAGTCTTAATCAGCTTTAAAACACATTCCAGTGCTGATTTCAAGAACTGTTTTATAGAAATACTAAGCAAATATTTTAATAAATATTTGGATTAATTTCTTAAATTTACCAGCATCTCAGCAGAGAAAATATATCTAGTTACATTACCTTCAGTATGTTCTCTTCCCCCTCGCTATGTTTCAGATGTAAAAATTATGTATTTTTCTTTCTAATATATTTCTTCTAGATATGTCATCCCATGCCACACTAAGGCTGCTCATTTTGATATAGATTGGGGTAAGGAAGATGACTCCAATTTGTTGATAGGCATTTATGAATATGGTTATGGCAGCTGGGAAATGATAAAAATGGATCCTGATCTCAGTTTGACACAGAAGGTATGTCGTCTACAATAGTTTATCAAGGACTGTTTTTTTAGGTATTGATGCTGCTAAGTAGTGTTACTGAAAGAGTTTATTTTATGATAAATGAAATTGCAAAAACATTATATGTCAGTTGTACTTCATACATAATTCATATCCTTCTCATAGTATAGTAGTAGATTTTGGGGTCTTGAGTATTTATTTTGAAGCAAGCATTCTTGCAGTCAGTTGTGTTTTTATATTCTCACGTGGTTGGTTCTGTGTCATTTGATATTTTTCAGTCTTTTCTTTCTTTACTTCAGATCTTCTGGTTTTGTTTCTCCATCCGTGCTTAATCCCCAGGTTTTTCAGTTGAAGCTGTCTTCCACTCTCAGCATTGACTGTAGCTATACTAGAATTAGTGCAATAACTTCTTAGCAATAGTGAGCAGCAGATACTGAGGAAAAGCCTGGGGTGAAGTAAACTTTGTGACAGTGCCAACAACCTATAGTTTTGGGATTTGAGAAGATAGGTTTGTGTCGAAATTTGTTTAGTAATGATTCCTACACCTGCCTTTCATTAATTTGTCTGGCTTTTGAAATCATGTATTTGTATTCTTGGCAGCTGCATTTAGAAGATCAATGAGTCAGAGCCAGGAGTTCTGTGACTGACTGGTACAGGTGCCCATAATTTCTTAGATGAAATATCAGAGTGGAGACAGAAATATGAGGCTGGTTTCTTGAGCTGGTTTTAAATTCTGAGGCAATTTCCAAGATTCTGCATTGGTTGCTTGCATTGGTTTCATTGGAGAGAAATGAAAACTTTTATGAAATTCTCCTTTGCTTTAAACATTCTGATATATTTAGTAGGTATAGTTGGAGTAGATTGTTTACCATGTCCTTTTGCACAGCGTTTTCTGTTCTGTGTGCTCCAGGCTAATATCTGAAGTTGATAATCTGTACTCAGAGGTGTGATGCTACCATTTTCTCCTCAGATTTTGCCTGATGATCCAGATAAGAAACCCCAAGCAAAGCAGTTACAGACCCGTGCAGACTACCTCATTAAATTACTGAATAAAGACCTTGCGAGGAAGGAAGCACAAAGGCTTGCTGGAGCAGTAAGTAAAATGTGGCATTCATTAAAAAGGTAAAACAAAATGCTTATTGGCATGTCACCTGATCCTTTTCATTTTTTAGTGCTGCACTTTTTATTTGTGTAGTATTACTCTATTCCTAATTGTAGAACATAAGACAAACTCAGGATATTAATTGCAAGTTTCATATTGTATTATTCTCTTATTATTTGTGTGTATTCTCTACTTTTTCACTATGCTCTGTCTCCAGTCCTGAGTAAAGTGGTGGTCATTAGTGGCAGTAAATAAAATAAAAGGAACCCTCTCTTTTATGTAAAACCAAATCTTACTTTGCAAATATAGTGCAAGGAAACTTGTCAGTTGACATGATTAAAGAGATCAATTTGCATTCAGGGCAATTCAAAGAGGAGGAAAACAAGAACTAAGAAGAATAAGGTGCTAAAGGCTGCAAAATTAAAAGAAGAAATAAGAAGTGATTCTTCACCACAACCCTCAGAAAAATCTGATGAAGATGAGGATGAGAATAACAAGGTGAGTATCTTTCAAACAGTCAAGATACCATACATTCAGTTCTTCCTGTTAGTATCAATTTGTATTTCATCTTCTGCTCGGTTGAATAAAATTAGGACACCTGAATGTCATCCTTTTCCTGTTGCCGCTACAACTGATGTTGCATCACTACAAGCACATGGAAGACTGTATCTATTTCAGTTTAATGATAAATAAGTAAGGGATTATGAGTTTTCCAAATAGTTATTGAAATATTATAGTCTAAATACTAGTGACATTGCTCAGCTTCAACTTATTTTTTAAAGCACTAGCCCTGTATTTGCAAGAATTGCAAATCACAGTTGTAAACCACTGGATTTTGCTCATGTGTTACTACTACTGGTAATAATTCTTAGGGTAAAGGCTTTTTTATTGAGGCTGAGAAAAATGTCATCAAGTTCAATTAGAATGTGCAGCATAAAAAATTGTATTTCAAGACTTGTATACAAAAGCTTGTGTATACATCATGACTCTCATTTTTCAGAAAGACTAACTTTGTTGGATTTTTTTACTTCTGATTATTAATCTTGGTAATATGCTTTTGTTGTGTCTTTTTAATTTTTGTTGTTTATCACATAGCAAAATCACTAGACATAAAAATTTGGATAAAATTTAGGGTCATGTCACAGCTAATTTGAAAGCAGTTGAATTACGTCACGGCAATTCTATAATCAATAAAATACTCGGTTTAAAGCAAACAGTTACAAGCCATTGTAATTGTCAGCTTGTCCTAAAATAAAAACTACTTGTGGAAATACGTAGTTAAAATTAGCTTTAGAAAAGCTATGATAAATCTATGAAAAACAGTAATTTTTAATCATTCTTTCAGTGTATGTGTTTAAATTGCACTATAAAGAATAAAATGTGAAGCCAGTGATTAAAAAAAAAAAAATCAATGTAGACTGCCTTGTGTTTATAGCTAGAATAATCTGCCTGGAATGTAAGACTAAGACCTGCAAATGTTGCCACAGATTAATGGACCCTAAAACTAAGCAAATTAATTGTTCAGACTACTTTAAAAATGAGTATTAGTCTTCATTTCCATTCAAAAGAGAAGACACTGCCATCAGTTGATGGCCTTAACTATGTTTTGGGAAACTGCCTAGAAATGCTGTCCTGTCTGTTAACAACAGGTACTCATCACTTCACTACTTTTGGGCACTGAATAACAATTCCATTTCTGAAAACTGGACTGTATAGTACAACCTTCCTAAACTACTGGCTTTAGCTACTTAGATTCCTTACTGTGTGCAGTATTTAAAACGTACCTATTTTACTGTTAGAATTAACAAGAAAGTTTTTAAATAATTGGATTTTGCTAGAACGTTTCCATGATACCTAAACACTAAAACCTAGCCCTGGTTGAGCTCATAACTTCATACTTCTTCTAAGTAACATGTTCAAGTACTAGACAGTCTTTAATCTGTTTTCATGCAACAGATAAGAAGTTTCTGTATGTGCCTTTCTGGTATGTTCAAATAAATTCAAACTTGATAATGATTCTTCCATCTGTGATAATAATACTTTATTTATAGTATTTTTCTATGTCTGAAAGGATATTAGTTTTGATCTCAGACCTTCTCAGTGAATTTTATAGAGAGCAGTGAGTAATACTTTGTTCACCTCCAAACAGAGAGTCTGTAATTAAAGGTATTTTTAAAGCCTAGTAAAATGAACAGTTGTGGAAAAGAGAAAGTAGGGATTCTGTTACCTTCTCCTGTGAGTGTTTAATATGGGATTGGGACACAGCTAATTAGATCAGAGGTCTTCTAACATCTCCCATCACTTGACTGTCTTGACTGATCAGGTGAGTTCTGAAAACGTACTTCCTTTTAGATTTCAGTCCTTCAGTCTAACAACCTTTAAAGGGATTAAATTCAAACTTTATTCCAAGTTAACTGGATGCAATTTCTCATGCCCACTGCCTCCACCAATCAGTACTTGCTTTGTCACATCAAGGAAGTGAGCTCTCATATTTCTTTACCAAGTGCATTCAGTGCTATTTAAGAGGTGATTTGATAAATCTACATCCAGAAATAAAAAATTCACAGATAAAAAATGTTTTAATCTGATAGCTGCAAAACTTGTATAGATAGGAATCCAGTTTGATGTGACATATATGCTTGCATATTGCAGGATGAGATTGTTTCAGTGAAACATCTGCATAAAAAATTTAAAGCAGAAAAAGAAAATGAAGAAAAGCCTGAGCCAGATACTGGTATAAAGAAGGAAGCTGAAGAAAAAAGAGAGACAAAAGAAAAGGAAAATAAGAGGGATTTGAAAAGGGAGAAAAAAGAAAAAGAGGATAAGAAAGAATTAAAAGAAAAGGATATTAAAGAAAAGAGAGAAAACAAAGTAAAAGAATCCACACAGAAAGAAAAAGAAGTAAAGGAAGAGAAGGTAACTAGGTTTACTTATCTTGCATAGTGCTAGAGAAGGCCACCAGGTTTATGTAAATAATTTTGAGATGAAAAAGTGTTGTGGATCTCATTAGTTGTCATTTCAGTAAAGTATTTTATGTTATTTGAAGCTTTACTTTTACTACCTGAAATCATTAGGACAGGCATTTGAAATGGGGAAGTACATCTTCAATGATATAATTGGACTGAATGTGTGCAAAAATTTTTTTTTTCCCATTTTCCTTTTCCATTTCACAGAGAAAGTAAAATGTACTGTCATTCAATGTCAGCACAGATTTTATTCTTATATATTGAAGAGAATGCAGTAGTTATGGGGATGGTCATATGTTATAACTGCAGAACCATAGTAAAATGTACTTAAATATTTTTGTATCTTGCTCTTAGGTAAATGAAATCAAATCCGAAAATAAAGAAAAAACAAAAAAAATTCCATTGCTGGATACTCCAGTTCATATTACTGCTTCTAGTGAACCAGTTCCTATATCAGAAGAATCTGAAGAGCTAGATCAGAAAACTTTTAGTGTGGTAAGTCTTTTAATAAATTAGTGTGTATACTTAATAGTCTAAATGAGGACAATTGCTGATATTCTTGATACTGTTACTTGGCACAGTAACACAGGTGATCTTTGCTACTTCTTGGATCAATTAATGTTATTGACAGTGTACTAAAGTGATTTTTTTACTCTGTTATAGCAGTTTTATTTTGGCTTTTTGCTGTATAATATAGATATACAAGATAATAGAAAAACTTAATAGATTGTAGGATTAATAGGTTGAGAATATAAACTAAAGATTTATCTGTGAGAATCATTTGTATATCCTGTTTCTTAAGAGCAGATGTGAATGAATGTAATTGGAATTGATGGAGTCTTTGGCTTCACCATATAATACATGCTTTTCTTCTTTGTAAGATAGCAAGAAAAACTAGGATTCAGCACTTCTGAAGTATCACAGACTTTAGTTAGTAAACACAGGAAGAAACTATGCTAAAGCACTTAGAAATATCTTGCTGAGGTAATGTCTCTGACACCAAAAGAATTCTGTTTAATCACTACTGCTTACAAGAATAGAATTAACATTTGAGAAAAATATATATGCACAATTTTTATGAAGTTTTATAGGTTGGCTGAGGCCCATGGAAAAGTATCAGTGAGTTACTTTGAACAGCTGTGGTTGTTTTGTCCTTCAGATTTCAACAGCTGTGTTTTAGCCAACCAGGTCTTTTGGGTATATTGTGGATGCTGGCTGTGAGAACGCTAGTAGGATTCTTATGACTGTGGCAGTTCCTGTCCAGGGGTTCATTCTTAACTCACCTGTGATTTTCAGCATGGACCTTGAGTGAATCCAGTGGATATGTCGATGTGGCTAATTACAGAAAATTATTTGATTTCCATATACAGTTATATGTTTCTGATTAGTTCTCTAAGAATTGCACTCTGAATTACGCTGTCTTTTAAAAAGCTACTTTAATCTGTGTGAGTTTAATATGTAAACCAGATGCTTAATTACTTAGTGGCGTGAGATTGCAATGGAAGAGCTTCCCCAGTTTTTCTGAGTTGTCCCTAAATGCTTAGCTAGTAATGGTGATATTCCATTTCATTCCATTTCAGGTATTGGTTTGTTTTTTCTAGGTTTGGTAGCATATAGTGGGGAACAATGGGGGAAAGAGGTGATTGGTATTTATCATTATGCCATGGTCAGGTGCAGTCCAATTAAACATACTAGTTAAGTGCACTTTCAAATGGAAATGTTGTTCGCGCTTAACTGACAGTGATCTTGATGACAAGGAGGATATTCCGGTCACGGGTACCATGCTATTGGAGTTTGATGTATGATTAAGCAGTTGTCTGCAATTGAAACCATGCCAACTGGATTTATCTGGATTTATTATTAAAACATTGGATTCAAAATATGAAAATTGAAGAATGCATGACCTTTATCTGTGGCTAGTCTAAGCATTCCCTGCGGCCACATCTCAAGTGCTGTGTTCAGTTGTGAGCCCCTCAGCTCAAAAAGGACATTTTGGTGCTGAAACAAGTCCAGAGAAGGGAATGGAGCACAAGTCTTTTGAGGAGTTGCTGAGGGAGCTGGGATTTTTGAGCCCAAAGGAGAATCAGGGGAGAATTTACCACACCCTACAGCTGCCTGATAGCAGGTTGTAGCCGGGTGGGAATCAGGTCTTTTCCCAGGGAACTGGTGTCAGGACAAGGAGAAACGGCCCAGTTTTGTTTCAGGGAAGGTTCATGTTGGATTTAAGGAAAGATTTCTTCAGTGAAAGAGTGGTTAAGCAGGGAACAATCTGCTCAGAGTAGTCACTGTGCCTGGAAGTGTTCAAAAGACCAACTGATGTGGGACTTACATAGTTCAGTTGGGATGGTGGTGTTCAGACAAAGGTTGGGTTTAATGATCTTGGAGGTTTTTTGCAACCTTTATGGTGCTATTCCCAAACTAGCTTTCTTCTAGGTAGCATAACTTCTGCTAATATCTGCAAAGAAGTGAAGTTTAAAAAATGCTCAGAGAAGCAATTGTGATCCTTTGTTGAATGCCACGTGTAATGGTTGCAGAAAGTATTGTTTGAAATGTACTGGACACTCTAAAATTTAATTTTGACATTGAGTTTGTATAGATTTGTAGGTGGTAAGTATTGCCCTACATGATTATGTTCAGAGTTGTAATTGCAAATTACTGTTGTAGTAAGTCCTTTTCCTCAGAAATCCTAGATATTAAATTAGTGGTTTCTCATATCCTAGAAGTATCCTACCCTCAAGAGGAAAGCATCACCCTAGGTTTATGGAAGCTTGCGAGGGAAAGGAACTTCAAAAGTGAGCAGGTCTGCAAAAACTTAGAAGGTTTTATTAGTAAATTACACACTTGGAATGAAAATCAGTATGTTAGTCCCTGACCTGCCATATAAGCCCACAGCAGTGGATTTTGAACAGAAAAAATGGTGCCTTCACAGCTATCCGGCTGCTGATGTTTGATTAGCACCTTCTACAGCTTGATATATGTGTTTTATGCAATCTGTAGCTTTCATAGAGAATTTCCAATTGGATTGAAAATCTTCCAAAGGGAAAATATAAAACATTTTTTAGACCTCTGAGAAAGTCTTGTGTTTCATTTGACTTCTAACAATCCTGTCTTCTCCTGTGGTTATATATCACAGTAAAAGGTGAGTCATGCTTTAGAATAATTTTTTTCTTTTGAATCAATACAGTGCTTTTTTCCATTTTACAGTGCAAAGAAAGAATGAGACCTGTCAAGGCAGCATTGAAACAGCTTGATCGACCAGAGAAGGGCCTTTCTGAAAGAGAACAGCTGGAACATACTAGACAGTGTCTTATCAAAATTGGGGATCATATTACTGAATGTCTAAAGGAGTATACAAATCCTGAACAAATTAAACAGTGGAGAAAGTAAGTTATTTTCTTGGGTTTTACTTAAAAAAAGGAAATCTACAATTGGTTCCATTGAGAAGAGTAGGTTTTAGTTATTTCTCCTGTTTATTTTTCCCTCTTTCTTGTAGCTATCTGCTGTGTTTAATAGGAGTCTATTAAAAAGTGATTATACATCGTTCTGACTTGTAATGCATTGACTTTAAGCATTGATGCAGAGCCCTGTATTTTGTCCAGAGGGTGGAGACATCTCTCTCCTTAACAATTTGTGTTGAAAATACACAGTTCTAAAATTATGTTGAATGTATGATTCCAAGTTGTAGAATTCTTTTTTTTAATGTACTCTAAAATGAAATGGTGTATTATGTATTAACTATTACTTGATAACAAGTATTTATCAATGTGCTCAGATACACTTCAAAAGTAAGGGAAGAGTTTTCATCTATATCAGGTGACAATATAAAAAGAACTAGGAAAAAAATCCTGGTCTTGTATTTCATTGATGCGTTCTTAATGCAATTTGACTTACTTTTATCAGAATGTTCAGTTAATGCTTGAAAATACATCCTGTGATTTTATATATATATATCAAATTCTTAAGTCTTGTGTTTTCTTGAAGAATTCTGTTAGAGTAATATGCTTCTGCTGATTTTACTTCCTTTACTTGAAAATAGTAAGGTGATCTGAGATACAAAACCAAGATTCATGTCTTAGGTTTATTATTTTAAGTGGAAACTTGTAATAGAGTTGTTATTCATAATAATGCTATGATATTATATGTAGATAAGTAAAATTATTTCAGCTATATTTGATAAGAAGTAGTGTAGTTTATATTAAGTTAGAATGGTCTCATTAGACACACCATTGACTGGCTGTGTACTTAGTCAAACTTCTGGACAGAAATTATTGTGTTTAAATAATCACAGTGAATTAGCATACTGTTGCTTTGTGAACCTCCACACTTCGAATATTTTTGAATGCTGTTAGACTGTAGGCTTTTCTAAGCATTCCACCTGCAAATTTCACTAAAAAATTCAGTATCTGTTAAAAAAACTTTACCTGTGATCATGGAAGAAAAAGTTTTCTCTTGCTGATGGTTTAATACAATAAGGTTTGTTGTGTCAAGTGTCTTACACTGTAAGAAATTTCACATTTGAAAGAATTTTTACTTCCTTTAGGTACTTAAATTTTTAATTTACAGACTGGTAAATATTCAGAATTCAAATACTCAGATTATATATATATCTTTTTAGAATAGATGTATACTGATAGCTATGTTTTTAATAAGCATTTCACAGAAATTTAACAATTCTTCTTAGTACTATTGTCCATGCACTTCACACTGTGAAGTACTTACAATAAATATTAAAAAGTGAAAAAAGTGAAAAATTGTTAAAGGAGTCAATATTTTAAATACTTCATTTACAACTGCATAACATTTCTTGTGCAATTTGGCAATATTTTGTAGGTTATATAGCATTTCAGGTTTACTGAAGTGGTGTTCAAACAAATTCAGTCAAATCCATGTTCTGCTACATAATAAAGGGCAAAAAAATTTAAAGAAGAATTACAACTTCTCTTTTCTTCCTCCTCAGAAATTTGTGGATTTTTGTCTCTAAGTTTACAGAATTTGATGCCAGAAAGCTGCACAAACTGTATAAACATGCAATCAAAAAACGTCAGGAGTCTCAGGTAATATTTTCACATTGTTTTGAAATACACAAATATATATTTTAATTATTATAACTTTTATTAGATATAGAGGATTATAAAGAACATGGAAATACACTTCAAGTTAGTATTTGTGTTTCAGTATAGTAGTGTCTTTTGATAGGGTATTTTTCTAAGGTATTCAAATGAACTTTGGGATTTATCGATAAGTACATTTACCAATGCACTTCTCTTTTTTAGCAACACAGCGATCAGAATATTAGCGGTCATGTGAATACACATGTAATTAGAAATCCAGGTAAGAAACTTTTAAGTATATTCTTGTGTTAAATACCTTAACTATTCATGTTTATTCCATTTCACATGTCTTCTGGGTTTGTTTTCCACACAGTACCACAGTAATAGACTAATGCTATTAGTCAATAATAACTAATTAAGTACTTTGCACTAAGTAATAGACTAATTCAAAAAGCTTCACTAATTTGCTGGTGAAATCCAGCAGAGTGCAGAGTGAAGCTGGTACTTAACCAGGTTATTTGAGCATCCTTTAAAAACAGCTATTTTTGTGTTAAATTTTGGAGAGGGCAAGAGGTCTACTTAAAACCTGTAAACTTCTCGGAAATTTTGAGGCTGTTTGTAGCTGTCACAGTATCACTATGATGAAAGAAAGCAGTTTATTAGTCAGTCACAGTCTGACAGGGGATGTCACAGTTGTTAGTTACAGGGGCTGTCTTTTATTGTTGTCAATAACAGAGATTTTTTTTCCCCCCACTTGTTCCCACACCTGCCTTTTTGTATGTATTGCTTTTTTTAATGTTGTGGTACCAAACTTCCAAGTACATTGTCATAGGCTTAAAATCAACAGTCATGAATTTTAGGAATACCGCTGAAATTTTTTTTGCTAACAAGGGGGTTTCTTTAAAAGTGTTACTCATACAAAGTCTGTCCTTTCTTAGAGAGGAAGTTGTTGCCATTCTATCCAAAACTGCTCTGCTGAAGGTACCCTCTGCTCATTGCCCATTTGGACACACAGCTTCATAGACTGAATGGAGAGGTTGAGAAGTTCAGTTCCCAAGTCCTATGCATCTACGTTCTAGCTTGATTTCCTCTTAAATCTGAGATTTTCTTCTGTTCGCTGGCATTAGTGCATTTGATTTTTAGCTATTTAGATCTTGTTTCTTTTAAATTATGTCCATTTCATACTGGTTTACAGATGACAGATAGAAGTGCTGTTTGAATTAGGTGAAGTAAAAATGTTATGGTATTTCCTTTTAACCTCTGCTTTATTAAACAGATGTGGAAAGACTGAAGGAGAATACAAACCATGATGACAGTAGCAGAGACAGCTATTCCTCTGATAGACATCTGTCACAGTACCACGATCATCATAAGGACAGGCATCAGGGAGATGCTTACAAGAAAAATGACTCCAGGAAAAGGCCCTATTCAGCCTTCAGCAATGGAAAAGATCACAGAGACTGGGATCACTACAAACAAGACAGCAGGTGAGTTTCTTGAGCAATTTTGAAATCTGGTCAGAATTCTCTTTGTGTTTTTGTAGTTACGCTTGTAGGAAGCACCAAACAGTCTTTTCTGAGTAACACAAAATTGCAACAATGATCTTTCTCTAATGCAGTTCTGTCAATTTTACATAATTGTGGCTCTTGATGTGTTACCAGTAACTAATACAAATAAGTTCCTATTTTTTAGATACTACAGTGATAGTAAACATAGGAAGTTAGATGAGTACAGGAGCAGAGACCACAGGTCAAGCCTGGAAGGGAGTCTAAAAGACAGCCGGATTCATTTGGATCACCATTCCCACTCAGACCACAGGATACATTCAGATCACCGTTCCTCTTCTGAGTACAGCCATCATAAATCTCCCAGAGATTATAGGTACAACTCAGACTGGCAAATGGACCACAGAGCTTCAGGTAGTGGCCCAAGGTCACCACTGGATCAGAGGTCTCCTTTTGGTTCAAGATCTCCCCTCGGTCACAGATCTCCATTTGAACATTCATCAGATCACAAAAGTACACCTGAACATACATGGAGTAGCCGGAAAACATAACAAAGACTGATATTTTCTGGACCTTCTTTTAGCCATATACAGTAAATTAACACAGTAAATGCCTTACATGACTTGAAAGATACAGATGGGATATTCTATCAGTAGCAGTATTGTTACTTCTTTCCAGGATGCAAGGTCTATTATCCCAACAGAAGAAAAATATTTTTGTATTTAAAGTTTATGCTGCACTGTGCTGCAAATGCTGTGGCACTTTTTTTAAGAAATAGAAGATGTTTACTTTTACAGGGACCTCAACACTGCCCATTTCAGACTGGATCTTAGTATAACACTCTTCATGTCAAAGTGGTTTGAGGCTGATAATGTTTTAAGTTATGTTTGTAAATGAACTTTTAAACACTGACCTGTGCTCATATTTCAGGAGGGAATGGGGAGAATGTTTTTTTCTTAGTAAAGAAATCTCAAGGACTTTGTTCACTTTCCAAAGCTTCTTGTTTACATTGTACACTGCGACCACCTTGCCGCTTTTCATCACAAGCTTGAATATTTAAATTCTGTACCTATAACTGTAAAATAGTCAGGATTTCTCCTGTTTGTGATCAGTTACAATGCCTTTATAAAAAAAACACAAAAAAATAAAAATAAAAGCAAAATACAAAACTAATGGCTGTAAATTGTAAATTTATTAAATGAGCTTTTCCCCCCCACAGGCTTTTTTTTAATGTTCCTTTCCCCACCAACTCAGGACTTCTTGCCACAGTTATGAAACAAAATCAGTGTATGTACATGTTTCAATAAAAGATTTTGATGGAGTCACTGTTCAGAATGTAAAAATGGGGAAAGGAAACTTCATTGCATTTAGTGATCCTTTTTTGATACTTTAGATACACATTTTGTGGTTTGGGGGGGGGGTTTGTTTGTTTGGTTTAGTTTGGTTTGTTGGATTTGATTTTTTGTTGTTGGGGTATGTTTGTTTTGGTGGGTTTTTTTTTGTTTGGGGTCTTCTGGGTTTTTTTGGGTGGGGGGGTGTCTTTTTTCTGTACTAAGCTGTCGGTGTTGTGATTGTTTGTAATGAAATGGTAAGAAATATCTAGCTAAACTGTGCTCTGGAAAGCTTTTCAGGTGCATTGGTTTTAAAGGAGGTGTGTCAAATACCTGAACAGTTCAGTATCCAAATCAATCAAAATTAATTGTAAATTTCTATGTTCCCTCTTCAACATGGGCAATAATGTCAAATGTGCTATGCAGGTAGTTAATATTTTAGAAGATTTGAATTATGACTTTATTGACAGAATTGTTACAATGCACACTGATTGTACATAGATAACTTCTATCTGACAAATTAAATTTAAACTAAAAGGACATGTGGGTCTTGTAGTTTTCTACTGTGTTTTTCTATACTGTGTTACTTTTCCCCAGGTTTACCATAAGAACATTAAAAGTACTGAATTTTATTCCTGGTGATAAATCGAATAGGTACCTAGCCTGGCATCAGGTGGCAGAAGGTTCATCTGCTGCTGCAGTTTTTCTCTGCTCCTGCAATATGGATTATTTTTTCCAATTAAGCAGGTTTATATGGAAGCATTTCCATAGAACCACAGTCTGTCCACAGAGTATATCTATGGATCTTACTATAGGCACAGTTGCTGCACATTAGGTAGTTGCTGCTCATTTAGTGTAGGCTGGAACTTGATTAATGAATGCTGCTTCATTTCTTAAGTTTTCATCTTGACAGGAGCTGAGGGGTTTGAGTGGTTCTGCTTTCAGGCTTGATTGTTGAACAGTGTTCAGGCAGCAGAGTCTGATAAGATTGTTTATGTGTACCATGAACATTGCACTTCCAAGGGTGGAAACATAGAAGTCGGAACATCTCCAGACAAAGACACAACTCTTCCTGGCTGGGAAGCACACAGTTGCATCCCAGAGCATAGAGAGGGCATTCCCACAGAGGCTGGTTCTCCTTCAGTTTGGCTGTGATATAACACTGCTGCCTCACATGACATGGGTGGTCTGTACGTTTTCACCAATGGTCCCTCAGGTCTCTGAAATACTTGATGGCTTTGATGATGTCAGTCTTTGGGAATTAGTATCCTTATGCTTTGTAACTATAACTTTTACTCAGTCATATTTACAGATACACAGATCACATTTCCAATAGTTTAATTTTTTCCCCCTCTGCTTTCCATTACATTGTAAGTATTTGAAGTTTGATAATGGAAATTATCTTAATTGCTGGTAATGCCTGTTATGCTATATCTTACTTTTCAATTCCATATCCTCTGCAAATGATCTATTTATCATTCAGTCTAAATGTAGGTTTGATCCTTCTTTTGCTCATTTCTAATGAAAAGTCTTCAAGGAGTGTCCAGTTCTGAAGCATCCATCAGATACTAACATTGCCTGTCTGTGAAAGATTTTGGGAAGTAAGAATTCTGAAGACTGCAAGAGAAGTCCTCACGTGGCTATTGATAAAGGCTTAGATGTTTTGTCTACCATGCATGAAGTCTAAGACTTCCATCTTAATCCTAGTCTACCATTCCCAGTACTACCCAGAAAGAATAAATTGTTGTTAAGTATGAAGAAGCAGATTTAAAACCATATTACTGCTCTTAAAGTTTTAGGGACAGAGAAGTGCATATTCTGGTTGCTATTAGTTAGAGAAATGCATATTCTGGTTGCTGTTAGTTGACAAGGGTGATGATGCAATCATCATTTACCTGATCACAGTTGCTCCGTGTTTTCCCCTATTTTGATCCTTCATGCATATGTTGTGTTGTCTGATCAGCGTTCAGACAGTTGCTGAGAGTCTTTCACCACAATCAACAGGACTTGCAAAACACTCAGGCACCACTCACTGAAGGATTGACAGTTCCTGCGGTGTTAACATGACACTCCTATGAAAGGAGTGTGCCCTGACCTCCCTTTGAGACACCGACTCCCTGGGATAAGTATTTTTAATGCCCTTTTGAAACTTGATGGGCTTGATTTGTCCCTGTGAGATAGTTTGTCATCCACAGACATATCTTGTCAGTTTCACAGCCCTAACTGGGTCGCTGCTGGGCTCCACTTACAATATAAAATCCCAGGGAGGTACTCTGGTAGCAAAGCAGTTTTAAGGAGCTGTTTCCATCTCCAGTGTTGCACCTAGTATTGTGTTCAGTGACAAGAGCTCTTTTTGGTAGGAAATTACCTCACTATTACTTAGGAATTACACAGAAATCAATGTAAACAATTTCTTGTTTCTGTTAGAGAACAGTAAATAATGTTAAAATAGCCATACATGGTATGAGTTATCCATTTGTACCAAACAAGGTTTGTTTTACTGAACTCTGTTGGGACAGGTGTGTGCTGGCATTTTATGTCTTCATTCTTCCAACAAACTAGTGTGGCTGCAGCTGAAATTTCAGTTTTGTTCTTAAAATTTTATGCTGAATCTTTAATTTGTGAAACAGTCCAGAAGCATTGGCTAAGGAATACAATTTTGTGGGATGCTGATACAAGCAGAATTAAGAGAAAGTTCATGGAATTAGTTTCTTAAGCTTTTTATTTTCCTCTCTATTCCATTTACTTATCTTAAGATATAAGTGGAGAACACCTGTGTAATGGTAAGTACCTTCTGGTCCACCTATCCTTAAACTTCTATGGTGTTTTTGGATATGGCCAACACAAAACTAATATTTCTAGCATCTATTTTCCAGGCCCATAGCTCTACCAATTTATTGGTAATTATTTTTTGTATTTTTAAAGCTTTTAGCAACTGAAACATTTGGCATAAAAGATGAAATTTAGTGATGATTGTAATTTGCAGAAAATGTAAGAAGTGCTGTTGTCCTGATCAAAAGAAAATAATCACTTATGAACCTTGCATAACAAAATAACTCTGATTTTTAAATTATTTGTAGCATCTTCATAAACCTATTCAAAAACTACTCTTGAGGTTGAGGCGTTACCACAGTTGATGCCATGTTTGCACTAACAAAAAGAAAGGTTTTGCTGAAAGGCTGACAGTCTCAGCTGCATTCGCATGCATGTCAGGGAGTCAGGTGAGTGCATGTTTCTTGTATGCCAGACAAGTGACTGTGAAGGAAATGGTGCTCCAGGGTGCTGCAAGTCCCTCTGATGGCTGCTATTCAAACTTGAAGCATCCAAACATACTCTGATACTGAGTGAACCTGTTTTATACCCCAAATTCCCACCCCACAACTTCGCCCTGAGTGTTTCTTGAAGACTTTGGAAATTGCTGCTGCAAGACTTCTGAGACATTTTGACATATAAACTTTAGATCTATATTCTACCTCAAGAACTAAGCCTGAAGCCTGAATAATACACTTGAACAATACATTTTATTTATTTCACACAGGTTTTTCATCAGACAAATCTGTCTTCTCTGAAAATAAGCACATGGATATCATGGCAGAAAATCATGTGACACTGATCCCATGAGAAAAAATAATCAGAGAGCTTTTATTACTGCAGTACTCTTAGACATCCACTGTGTTTATTTGCATCAGAACTAGTATTTGCTGCAGTAACTGAAGCATTTGGAAAGTAATCTCATTCATCACATAAAATTAGCTACCGGATTTGGGTTTCCCTAATTGATAATTGATAAATTATAATTGATAAGTGGCTACCTGTATTGTATAGACCAAATGACACTTTGACATTCTTTTTAATCACTAAAGCACAGCAAACTTCAAAGCTCTGGTTTGTGTAAGCCTACTAGATCATCATTCTTTTCTAGTCTTGGAACTGTGAAAAGCAATGTTATGAGTAAAAAGTTGTCCATAGTTTTAAAAGTTGCAAAGTTCACAAGTTAAACCAATTGCTGCCAAGTTGGAGTTCTAACTATTTCTTGTTAATAATTTCATGTCGTTATCTGTTGTTAATAGTTTCCTTGTAATTGCCTGTTCTTAATAGTGCCCTGAGCCAGCCCGCCACTGCCCCGGGAGTGTCTCAAGAGCAGAAGCCCGCCCCGGGAGCGGCGGGGCCCCCCCGCTCGACGCGGGTCCCAGCCGCGGCAAGAAAGCCCCGCGGGGACCGGCCCGGGTCGCCGTGTCCCGCAGGGACAGCCGCGGGCTGCTCCCTTCGCCGGGTGCCGCCCTGCTGCTTCCTGGGAGACGGCACCCGGATGGTGAAGAGGAGAGGACATCGGAGTTGGCATGCAAATGGCCTCGGAACCAGCATGCAACGGGGAAGCCCCCCCCCCCCCCCCCCCCCCAACCTAGCAAAAAGACCCCTAAAAACAACGAGCCAACACAGAATTGAGAGCTCAAAGTGATGTCTACACCTGAGGAACAGAATCCAGAATCTGCTGAGATGCTGAGACCCTTTTTGCCTCTCGCCCTAGCCACAGGATGTCGGCTGGAGGGAGGACCATAAACCCAGAAACCCAAAAAAGGGGAATCTGTAGTGCTCTGGGGAGATTGGAGGTCTCAGTTGTGCCTGTGGAGTGGTAGATAAAGCTGTTCTTCTTTCCTTTTCTGTGCTATACGTGGGAGCAGAAGTGGCGTGAATGTGGGCCTGTTGGTTCTCCCCACCTGAGGTACTCACTTTTAATAAACACATTAAAACGTGAGAAAGATCTCCTGCCCTAATAATTCCAGCAATGACTGAGAAGTGTCTTAGTTTGAAAGGTGGGTGTTATAAATGATCAGATCGGCAACCAAATTTATAAAAAAAATTTACAAACATTTATTAGATCAACAACAAAAATAGGATTTTGAAAACCCACCACAGCTAAGGCAGCACCAACTCCGGAAGTCAGCGCTGGGTGAATCTGGATCTGACTGACAGAGTGCCAGCATCTCCTTAGCGGTTCACCCCAAATGCTTCATGCAGCTGGCTTATATCCCGTTTATTCTGCCTGAGGCAGAAATGATGGAAGGTTCTTTTGTGTCCCTTCACATGTATAACTGGGACCATACAGATGCAGAAGTGTACAAAAGCTGGTCCAGAGGTCCGGATGGCTGTCTGGGCTTCTTCAGAATAGCCTTCTTTCACATGCAACAGAGTATTGCCAGTACTTGAGCTAGTCGATGTAGTCTCCCCAGGTGCAAGTTCTCGTGAACGGCCCAGACATTCCTGGGAAATTGGCCCTCATGGCCCGGAAGGTTTCATCCTTACGTTAACGTGCTTGATACTGTCTTAATGATGTCCGGGAACCAGTTGAATAGAAATAAGACTCTGCTCCCAGCCAGGGTGGTCAAAGACGTAAGTTGGATCTCACAATATTTTATACACATATACAGCATTAATTATCTCTACTATATACTACATGGGTGTTTGCTAGGGAAGGCAGGAGTCTTGAAATGGAGAATGTAAACCCTCTTCCTCCGAATTATTATAATTTTGACATTAAGGGGCTCTCGGGCAAAGATACGAGGATAGGAATAATCGTTCTTTATTAGTATGTGTAACAAGGCAAGCAAACAACAAACAGAACCAGGAACCCCATGACAGCCTTCTCGACCAAGACGGGAATGCATGGAGGAGTGGCTTTGTTTCACTAAACCCTGCAGCAGTCAATTCTCGGTGCCCCTGCAGGACTCTGAGGAGCACCACCCTGGAAAACAGCAGGAATGAGCAAAAAAATCCCGGGGTGGTGGACGGGATGTATTAGAAGCTCGGCGGTGGTAGCCGGAACTGCGGGACTCCCTGGCAGGGCAGAAGGGTGCGGATTACAGCATGGAGAAATGGAGAGCAGTACTGAAGGAAACAGCGGGGACTGGGGAGCGGCAGGCTGGCTCTGAGCAGGGCCGGGAGAGGTGCAGCTCAGGATTCCCGGGACACACAAGCAGATGGTAATTGGTCCCTCAGGGCTGAACTCTAGCAGTGCCAGTGAATTCTCGCCACAGTAAGTGACAGCCTGACCGTCACAGAACGAGAGGGAGCAGCTGACCCAACCCCTTTTACCTGCCTCTATTCTCGAGGAGTGTCTCCAATAGATACTCCCTGAGAAAAAAGTGTAGCCAGATGCCACACTCTTCCCCTGACTCCAGCTACTTCTTTTGACTTTAAGTACCCATAAGTAATTAGTTTCCTAGCAACTTATTCGAAAAAAATCTATAAGTAAAAGAAAAAAGAAAGAAACCCACCCCCCAGCAACCTAAAACTACCATGGCACCAAGTACCCCTAATAAAGCTGTTACAGGTCCACAACCTTAAATGTCCTTTAGTCTTTTTTTCTGGAACTTACTGTTCCATCTCTTTTTGGTACTGCTTGCAAAGAAGCTGTTAATATGAGAGACAGCTTTCTAGTTTAAATTTTAAATAAATTTCACTCGGGAGTATTATAGACAAGTAATGAGATGGTTGGCTCTCACAGTTAAGGGGTAAAGATTGTTCATGTTCAGAGTATGTTAAAAGAAGTTTTGTAGATGTATAGTTATGTTACCTGCAATATGTCCTCTCCTCCCTGCATTGTTATCACGGGATGGCCTTGGTAGTCGGGGCACCTGGGGAAGGTTGGCTTGTTACTATAGTAAAACCTGACCTCCAATCAAGATGTAAGAAAGCGATTTCCACCACTGGACGGCAAGGAAGGAGTCGACTAACAAGACTCTAGGAGGGGCTAGAGGTATAAAAGTGGGAGCATCCATTTTGAAGAGGCGCACGGGGCTGGTAGCCACAGCAGCTCCCTGCGCTGTAATTTTTCCTTATTTAGTCCTTTTTGTTGTAGTTTTCGTAAAAGTTTAATAAAATTTTTAAAAAGTGAGCAGTAATTTCTCATAGGAGGGTTGATGATATTTCTTGTGTAATAAAATCTGCAGGTGACTCCTCTATCCAGAATACAATAAGCAGGAGGTCAATTTCGAAATACCTAGAATACAAAATTATAATTCTACCTCACAGAACTCTATCAAAGCTATAAAATCTGGAAGGGAAGGTCTAACTCTTTTTTTTTTTCTTGTCATGTAAGAAAACAGGGCTGGAGAACTACTTTCCAAGATTCTAAGTGTTCAATGAGTCATGTCAAATTCCAAAAAAACACATCTTAAGAGTTAGGTTGGAGTTTTGCATTAAACATAATGTTGGAGGGAAACATGCACAGGAGCATGCACCATGAGCTTTAATGAAAAAGAAAAAGAGCACACGAAGCACAACACTCTGTGAAAAACGCCAATCACTTGTTTTTTAAAATTTTAAAAGTTTAATGATAATAAAATAGTTATAAAAATAGCAATATAATTACAGTAATAATAATAATTTGGACCATTTGAATTAGAACAATATGAGACAATAGAAACAAAGAGTTATGGATGGGTACCTTTTTCTGGGCAACATAAGCCTGAAAAAGGACACACGTTAACAGAGGATTAACCCTTAAAAACAATAACCTGTTGCATATTCATGCATCTCATACATGATGCATAAATTCCATTCAAACACAGGATTCTGTCTGGTCAATGTCAACTTCTTCCTCTTAATCCTAATGACGTCTTCAGAGCTGAGTGAGGCAGGAAGAAGTTAGTTTCTTCTGATAGGAGAGAAATAAGTTCTTTTTCTCTGAAAGATTTAGGTGTCCTGTGGCTGCTATCTCACTTCAAGTCCTTTCTTTAAAAAAGTATCTTACCTAGTATAGTTTCTATTTTAACATTTTGTTATAACCTATAGCTATATTTAACACACTACTTAAAATTATTACAGCATAACTTTCTAACATAACACATATAATATTTATTTTAATATTTGCAAAAAGCCAATCATAAAATACACATTTTTCACAACCCTCTAGTCTGATGTTTTAAAACTATTCTTTCTTTCAAATGCCTCTGCTAGTGACTGAAGAGAGGTGAACTACCACAAACCTTGCAAATGCTGATTCCTCCTGGAGTTGGTGAGATTGAGAGAAGTTGAGAAGAATTCTAGGTGGGAGGAGATGATGGAATGGCCTTTGACTGGACTTTTCTTGGATAGCTATGACAGAACCCTTGAGTTCCTGTGACACAGAGACTGCATCTAGGGGGAGGCAATGGCTCAGAGCCAGGAGAGTGCGGTGACGTGAAAGTGTGTGAACAGAGACGACGGGTGAGGAGAGTGGTAGTGGTGCCCTCCATCTTCGAAGAAGAAGAGGAAGATGATCTCTGTTCAAGAGACCCCTCAGCCCCAGGGGTGAAATCTGGGGAGGACAGGTGTCCCAAAAGGAGAGGGACTGTGCTCTTTTTTGGAACTGGACAAAGCATCCTTAAAGGGAAAAACCCTAGAAGCAGCTCTGGTCCATGTGCAGTGGTGAGAGCACTGGACATAGAAAGAAGAAGTCACGATGGCCAAATGTTCTCTGGGCAGTGCCACACGTGACATGGAAACACGAGAAGTTTTGACTGTTTCCTGGGTGAAGTCTGTGGTGAAAGAGGGACTCCTCTCTTCTTGAAGAATTGAGAACTGATTATCTAAAAGGTGGTAATGGAATTAGGAAATTTGGTGGGGGGAGGAGGAGGAGGAAATTTGGAAGGTTTTCATCCTGTGTTCTGCATGTTTTTCCTTGTAGTTTTAGGTTAATAAAGTTTTTTCTTTCAATCTTAAGTTAGAGCCTGCTCTGCTCTGTCTCTGATCACATCTCACAGTAGATACCAGGAAAAGAGGTATTCTCATGGAAGCACTGGCATTGTGCCAGGCTCAAACCATGACAGTCAGCAGAAAAATTATTTTAAAAGTAGAAAAGCAAGGACAAATAGAACAATGGTCTCTGTATTAATGCTTGTCTAGGATAACTCCCTAAGCTGCAGAAAAGTTTATCTAGCACGATATTAGGAAGTTTGAAGCTTAATAATAGAGCTCTGTGCATTGTGTTTTAAGGCTTACAAGCAGGTATTGTATTCTAAATAAGCAGGCATTGTTTTAACCAAAGGTACGTGTACTTATAGTGGTTGGATAGAACTACTGTCAATAGGCTTTTGCTTTGTGTGACTGGTCAAAAAGCTTATAAAATATGTTGTAACATGAAGTTTTTGGTCTGCTGCCTGGGATGTGAGCTGATGGCTTCTTCCCATTGTCATAACCATGTAATAAGACTGATGCTGAAAAATAAAACAGCTCAAGGCACATTCCACAGCAGTCCTGTCCCATTTGTGATTTGTATATAAACACCTGGCAGGCAATAAATGGTGCTTCTATTAGGAACTTTATTAGACTAGAGGACTAAAACAGAAGATCATCAACAGTTAGGTCACCGGAGGAGTAGGCTGTTAACAGGAGGAATAGATCATCCCCTTCATCATCATCTGCACCTGATGTCCTTGTAAGTAATAAGTAGCGGGTTTAGGGGCTCCTGGGCAATGAGATGTGAAGTCATTTATCTAAAACAGAATGGGACGTTTTTTACTGGCTTGAGAAAATTTTACAGGATAAAGGACATTCAGACATCTCAAACCATGAACTGAAAGACTTATTAATCTGGGTAAAAGTGAATACTCAAAATACAGGCTTGCTGTCTGCGTTTACCTTTGATTTTTGGGACCAGATAAACTGGAAAATTTATAATCTAGTCTCTCTCAAAAAGGAAGAGACTGTGGTCAAACTAATGCCTGTCTCCGGAGCTTTAATGGAGAGTTTTAAACAGAATGATCATAATAGAGACTTTCTCGAATGCCAAAACAAAGCACCTAGTTCTGAGACTTTAATTCCGGGTGGTGCCAGGCCATTGTCCTTTTCTGGAAGGATCTCGGGTTTTGTTCAGATTTCCTTCCTTTCTTGTGTGTCCAGGGTTTCTCCAGGCAGTGTTGACAGCACCTCGAACTCCGGGAAAGGGGAATCAGATCAGCTTCCAGCTTCGGTTGTGTCCTCCATTTCTTCCGCGTCACTGATGCTGTGACAAGTTGTCCTCCCATTCCTCCACAGAATCCTCCACCTCCAGAATTCCCAGGAAAGCATTCAGGATTTTCAATGTGTTCCAAGAATGTGGGGGGTCGGGGGTCATATTCTGGGGAGGATGGGAGTCGCGTGGCTCAGAGAAGTGAAAGTTTGGGGTGGCTTTGCAAATCAGGGGCTGCTGTTTCTGTGCCCTGTTCCTCTTCCAAACCAATTGCGTCTGGATCTTGTGCTGAAGTTGTGCAGGCGGGGTCTGCCGAGGTGGGCTCTGGACCCGCTCTGCCTGGCTGAGGGGCAGCGGGGGTCACTCCTGCCACTGCTTCCCCTTCCTGGGAAGACACCCCCTCAGATTGAGCTCAGGCAGGCAGATTGCTTTGTAGATCTGAGAATTCTTTTTGTATAAATTCCTCCCCCAAGCCTCTCTCAAGGTTTTTTCCAATTTTGATTCCCCATCCTCTGGATACACATGGTGGGGGGCCTTTGGATTTGGCTCTGCCTGCAGAAAAGCGGGTGGAGGTGGGGGGACAGAGGCCACAGCTGGCAGCTAGGGGCTGAGTGGGGCCAGGATGGCTCTGCCCAGAGAGATGCATGGGGTGGAGGCAGAAGAGCTCAGAAAAGTTTCTGTGGAGACACAGATCACTCACACAGAGGCCTTGAAGCCTGTCTCATTCGCTGCTGGGGGGGGAAAACAGCATGTCAGGATCGCAGCTTGGAGCTGAGAATTTTCCAGCTGTATCCCCGTGGGTGGGGATACGGTGTGGAACCTGTAACAATTCATTGGAAAGTATCACAAATACAAATTCGGGATCTGCAACTCGAGAGCAGCCCGATTTGTATGATTCTAATGAAACCCGATTTAGTGAATTGAGACGTGGTTTATCAGGCTCTGGCTTTCTTCCTGTAACCAATACAACACATTCCTCAGCCACTATCTCCATTGGGGTGGGGGTTGTTGGGAGTGTGGAGCTCTCCTCCTCTGCCCTTCCTGGCAGGGCTCCCAGGGAGGCACGTCGCTCGGGCAGCACTGCTGCCAAGAAGTTGGAGCTCTCCTGCCCGGCCCTTCCTGGCAGGACTCCTGGGAAGGTTTGTTGCTGCAGCAGCACCTCTGCCAAGAAGAACTTGGAGGTTCCTGGCAGAGTTCCTGGGACAGCTGATGACAGTGACAATACTACCTGTTCTCCTATATCAGACACAGGAGTGGTGAGAGGGAAAAACAAAACACAATCTAAATCAGAGGTAAACCTTCCATCGCAATTACCTAATTGGTCTAATATTAATCAAAATTTAGAAAAATATTTGGATTCAAAGAAACAACTCCTTGCATTACCTGTAAGATACAGTCGTAAGGATGTAAATCCATGATTTGAAACCCTTTCTCACCATGATATAAAATAACTCCGTCAAGCTTTGAAAGAAAGTGGGTTCTCTTCTCCTTATTTTAATAATATGTTGAAAAGTATATTTAACTCTCATCAGCAGGGACTTAGTCCCTGCTGGTTGTCGAAATGTGGCATCTCTGATTTTAACCAATTCACAGTATCTTTTATGGGAATTACAATGGAAAAAACTTCTTAATAATTGATTGAAAGATATGAAAATACTCCTTATGAGAATATAGATATTACCCAAGCAGGTGATCCACGTTTCCATAGGTCAGAAAAATCAAGTGGTGGAATTGCCTCAGCCTGTACTAACAGATATTAAAGATGCTGCTAGAAAAGCTTTATTTTCAGTTGAGCCAGCTGGTACCCATGTAAATGCTTATACTACTATCAGACAAGGTGAAATGGAATCTTACAGATCTTTCCTAGACAGATTAACCCAAGCAGTCGATGAACAAGCTCACTCCTATATTGTTCAAAACCTTGCTTTTGTAAATGCTAATGAGGAATGTAGAAAAATTATTTTAACTTTACCTGATCAGCCACCAACTGTTACACAGATGCTAACAACTTGCAGTAGGCTCACCTCTCCATACAACTTGCTTATGTGCAAGTCAATGCTTTTGGAAAGCAGATTGGAGAATCTCCAGAAAAGTTGGGAAAAACATTGGGAGATAATTTGGCAAAACAAATGGAAAAGTTTGAAAAGGTCCTAGAAACACAAGAAAAAATCTGGGAAAAATCTGTTGGTACTGTACAGTTGGACTCTGATAAAAAGGCTTGTTGCTTTGCTTGTGGTAAACCAGGTAACATTAAAAAAGATTGTCCTACAAAAACAATCCAACCTAAACAACTTTCAATTTACCCTCAGTGTCGGAAAGGGAAGCATCTTGGTAAGCTTTGTCACTCTCAATTTAACATCAAGGGCAAACTATTGTCGTTAAACTCAAAAAAGAGCACGGATTACCACCACGTCTCGACACAAGTAGTGGTACCTCCTTACAGCCAATTACCCAATCAAATGGTATTGGTACCTCAGTCATTTATCCCTCAACCATCCCTCAAATGGTCCCAACTCAATACCCTCAGGTACACGGTTCAAATTGGCCTCCTCAAAATTGATTCATCTTTTAAATAATTTTTGTTATGAAAGCATTCCTACTGGAATTGTCAATCTTTTTCAACAAAGACAAGATTTTTTGATTCTAGGCAAAGCCAGCAACAAAATTTTTGGACTTTCAATCTTTTCATTGTTTCAGTAAATTGTAATGATTTTAGCTCTAGCACTTTATGTTCCTATGGTAATTCCACCAAAAACACCTATAGCTATTGCATTTCTTTTACCCATGAATGCACCCAAGCAAAACAACTTTCCAAAGAATTCAATTATATCTGTGCCATTTTGTACCTCAGGTCCAGAGGTCTTTTGGGTGCAATGTTTGGACTGCAACTGACCAAAATTGACTTGTAGCCTGACTCACTGTGGTAAAACAATTTATGTTACAGGCATGCTGGATACTGGTGCAGATTCACTTTAATTTCTCACGTTTTGGCCCATTGAATGGGATTTGGTAGCTCCTTCAGGTTCCCTCACAGGGATTGGAGGTTCTACTGTGTGTTTTCAAAGTGCATCCATGATTAACATTACAGGTCCTGAAGGAAAGACAGCAAAGGTGCGTCCTTTTGTTGTACAGAAGCCTCTCACTGTCAGGGGGAGAGATGTCCTGTTCCAATGGGGAGCAAAACTGGAGGTGGGCCTGTGATTGAGACCATGTCGAAACCTGCCACTTTAAAGCTGACCTGGAAAACCAATAATCCTATATGGATTGATCACTGGCCTTTAACAGAGAAAAAATTAAATAACCCTAAAAGATTGGTAAAGGAACAATTAGAGAAAGGCCACATCACTCCCATGAACAGTCCCTAGAATTCACCAGTATTTGTCATTCACAAGAAGACATCAGACTCCTGGAGGTTGCTTCATGATCTGAGGAAGATCAATTAAGTGATTGAAGACATAGGGCCTCTTCAACCTGGACTCCCTTCTTTATCAATGATCCCAAAACACTGGCCTCTCATTGTCATTGATTTAAAGGATTGTTTTTTCCACATTCCGCTTCATCCTGATGATGCTCCAGGATTTGCCTTTTCTGTTCCCGTTATCAATCTAAAAGAACCTGTGCAGAGATATCACTGGAAATCATTGACCCAAGGAATGAAGAATTCGCCTATAATTTGCCAATATTTTGTTGCACAAGCTTTGTCTCCAGTTCCACAAAAGTATCCAAGATCCATGATTCTACACTACATGGATGATTTGCTCATTGCAGCTCCAATGCAGACAGAGATGGAGCAAACCCGTGCTAGTGTTGTTACTGAAATCCAAAATCCTGGACTTGAAATTTCTACAACAAAAATCCAAGAAGTTCCACCCTGGAAGTATCTGGGATGGAGGATGACTGAAAAAACAAGAACATCACAGAAGATAACAGCTCTGGACCAATGTCAACAATCTGCAAGGCTTACAACAGCTTCTAGGAGAAATCAATTGGGTCAGACCTTTTAAGAATTACCAGCGATGAACTAGGTCCACTTTTCAATTTACTGAGAGGAAGCTGTGACATCAACTCTCCTAGATCTCTAACACCTAAAGCTTGTGCAGCCCTTGACAAGGTCATGGAAGCTCTCCAAAGATGACAAGCTCATCACTGTATTCCAGAAAAGCCTTTCTTTTTTGCAAATTTAGGAGAAAAAATGCAACTTTTTGGTCTCATTTTTCAGTGGGACCCTTCTGAGATAGATCCTTTGTTGATAATAGAATGGATTTTTCTTCCCTACAGGTTTCCAAAGGCTATCTTCACAGTTTTCAAGATGATAGCACAAATTGTAATTAAGGCCAGAACAAGATTGTTAAGTTTAGCAAGTCAAGAATTTGCAGTTATCTATCTACCATTGAAGAAAGATTATCTTAATTGGGTTATGCAAAATTCTGATGATTTGCAGTATGCATTTGTTGAACTTCCCAGGTGTTTGTTCTGTTCATTACCCAGCTCAAAAATTATTGCAAGTAAAATTGAGTTTTAGAGAGCAACTTAAGGACCTTTAAATGCAATAACTCTCTTCCCTGATGGCTCTGGCAAAAGTCACAAATCAGTCATAACTTGGTTGAACCAAAAAACTGATGCTTGGGGTCAGACATTCAAATAGTAGAAGGATCTCCTCAGATTGTTGAGCTTGCTGCTGTGGTTCGGGCTTTTCAGCTCTTTCCACAATCTCTTAATTTAATCACAGATTCTGCTTATGTTGCTAATGTAGTTAAAAGGATCAGTTTTAAAGGATGTTAGTAATGACACTTTATATTGCTGGCTTTCATGTCTTTATACAACTTTGCAATATAGAACTAATCCATATTTTGTTTCTCACATTAGGGCTCATTCTTCGCCTCCTGGATTTTTAGTGGAAGGAAATGCAAGAGCGAACAAACTGACAATGGTTATTTCAAACAGTATGCCAAACATTTTTGAGCAAGCAAAACTGAGTTAAGCCTTTTTTCACCAAAACACGCAAGCACTTGTGTAAATGTTTCAAATTTCCAAAAGTCAAGCTGAGGCTATCATCAGTACTTGCCCTGACTGTCAGCTTGTGCAGCCTCCTACAGGAGCGGTCAACCCATGAGGCTTGCAAAGCCTGCATTTAAGGCAAACTGATATCACTAAATACCCTTCCTTTGGTAAATTTAAAAACATTCATGTTTCAGTGGACACATTCTTTGGTGCAGTTTTTGCTTCTCTTCACACAGATGAAACAGGTAATCCTGGCTGTCATCACTTTTGGCAAGCTTTTGCTTCATTGGGTGTGCCCCAAGAAGTAAAAACCGACAATGGCCCTGCATATATATCTCAAAAATTTGCCACATTTTTGAAAGAATGGGGTGTTTGTCACATCTTTGGTATTCTTCACTCTCCCACAAGTCAAGCAATTATTGAGAGGGCACATCAGACATTAAAACGCATTCTAGATCAACAGAGGGGGGGAGTAGAGGTCACACCACAGATGAGGTTGAATAAAGCTTTGTATGTTTTTAATTTCATAAACAGCTTGGTTGCAGAACCCAATCCACCAATTTTTAGGCATTTTTCAAATAACACACAGGCGAAGCTGAAAGAAAATCCCCCTGTTATAGTAAGAAACTCTGAGGCTGGACAAATTGAAGCTCCTTTCCAACTAATCACTTGGGGCAAAGGGTATGCTTCTGTCTCCACAGGTGCAGGAATTAAGTGGGTCCCAGCCAAAAACGTCAAACCATATAGCACACCAGAACGTGCTGACGAGTCCAAAACCGAGGAAGCAAGTACACAGACATGAGCTGAACAGAGAGATCCTGGGTCACACCTGACATTCCTTGTTCATCGGTAGACCCTGCAAATTCTAATCTTCTGTTATTTATATGTGTCAATTTTTGGTTTCGTGGAGCTGACTTTTGGCTAAAGCGTGGGTTTTGTTTTGTTATGTTATAGATCCCCTCTATTGGACTTTCAAAGATGAAATCTTATTTTAAGGTCAAAATTAAAGTTTTTAAATTAATATATATGGCTGGATTTTTGCCAAAAATTAGCTCATGAAAAGGATGGAGTGAAATCAAATGATATGCTGGTGTTGGTGGGGTTTAATTCCTTCTTGTAGTGCCGATTTGCCTGTGGAACAACCCAAAACAAATGTTTGGGTGACCTTAGCCAAGGCAGCAGGCTCAGATACCTTATGTTTGTCTAATTCGGAACCAGAAAAGCCTTTCTCAACCTGTCTGGTTGGTATGCCAGTAAAGTATTTGCCTTTGATCAAAAAGCAATCTAATGGTGAGCCTGGTGAAATTGATAATGGGAGCAATCCTGTATTGAATTGCAACATTTGGGCCAGAGAACTTCCCAAAGCAGTATCTGAACCCTAAGAATTAGAAATCCTTGGTTCTTTAACAGTGGATTTTTTGCCTTACATTTACAGCTAATGGTTGGCGAGAAGGTGATCCTCCAAAGTACAGTGTTGCTCCCCATTATTTTGCATACAGAAATTTAAGTTTTTGGTGTAATTATTCAAACAGTTGCAATGTGCTTTCTGAGGCTGACCAATATCCATGACAATTGCCAAAAAGATATTGGTTCATCTGTGGAGATAGGGCTTGGCAGTGCATTCCATCACACCTTGAAGGTGGCCCATGTTGCATTGGGATGCTCACTGTGATAGCACCTACTGCTAAGCAGTCATTAAGAAGAAACATAGGGGAACAAGATCTGCTCATCATTAGGATGAAACCCATTATTTCATGCCTTGGAAAGCTGTGAAAAGGGTTTCAGCAGGTTTGTTTTTACCCCGACTGGCTTCAGCAATGGCATTGAAACAATTAGATCGAGTTGGATGTTGGCTGAGTAAACAAAATAATGCCACATCCACTGCAATCAGTGATATGTTGACCAATGTTTATAGTGTTAGACATGCTACCCTTCAAAATAGAGCAGCAACTGATTTTCTTTTACTGGCACAAGGACATGGTTGAGAGGAATTTGAAGGATTGGTGTTGTATGAACCTGTCTGATCATTCTGAATCCACCCACAAAAGCATAGAAAAGCTGAACGATTTGACAGCTCAAATTAAAGATGGTGGGTCCTGGTTAGATGATTTGTTCCAAGAATGGAGCTTAGCACCTTGGCTAAGGGGACTTTGTAAGATAGGTCTCTATGTATTGGGTGTTTTTGTAGTTATATTGGTAGTAGTACCTTGCATACTTCGGTATGTGCGACAAATGATTGACAAAAATATCAAAGAAGGTTTTATCATACAAGAGAGAGAGGTAGGGAATGGATTCACAGAGAGTTCTCAAAATCTTACAGAGATGGTGAATGAAGGTACAGACTTGGAAGAAGGTTCTGAATTAAGACCTTGGAACCGACAAGACTTTTTCAAACCATGACTTGTAATTATTGTCAGGCATGATTTATGCCCTTTGAACTGACTGAACTTTCACAGCATTAAACTGCTGTGTTGTAATATAGCAATGCTTAGGGCAAGCAAAAAGGTGCTTTAAGTAGGTAATAGCAGAAATATTATAGCAAGGATACGAAATGCAAGGTAGCAATAAGCAACATGGTTTTGAAGGTTTCTTTTTAGGTGAATCAAGAGGGGGAATAGTGGGAATCCACAAAATCAGATGATTTTGGGAAAGCTGCAAAAGGCAGGCCTCAGAGACAGCTGAACTCTGATTAGAGCTAAGCAATAGCCATGAGACAGGTCAGCAGAAAAATTATTTTAAAAGTAGAAAAGTAAGGACAAATAGAACAATGGTCCACATATTAACGCTTGTCTAGGATAACTCCCTAAGCTGCAGAAAAGTTTATCTAGCAAGATATTAGGAAGTTTGAAGCTTAATAATAGAGCTCTGTGCATTGTGTTTTAAGGCTTACAAGCAGGTATTGTATTCTAAATTAACAGGCATTGTTTTAACCAAAGGTACGTGTACTTATAGTGGTTGGATAGAACTACTGTCAATAGGCTTTTGCTTCGTGTGATGGGTTGAAAAACTTATAAAGGAAGTTGTAACATGAAGTTTTTGGTCTGCTGCCTGGGATGTGAGCTGCTGGCATCTTCCCATTGTCATAACCATGTAATGAGACTGATGCTGAAAAATAAAACAGCTCAAGGCAAGTTCCACAGCAGTCCCATCCTGTTTGTGATTTGTATATAAATCCCCGGCCGGCGATACCTCATTTTGTTTTAATTAAATGAATACACTGTAAAATGAATGGACTTTATCTTTGGGATAAATATATCTTTGGATGACAGTTGGACCCCCAATTGCCTTCCTTATGATTGTTCTAAATATTCAGGCAGATTGAATCAAATGCATAATAAGCTCACTAATGGTACCTAGGTAAAGAGATCCTACCACATTTATCACAGGGATTTTGAAGGCTGTAAAACACTAGGGAGGGACAGGTTTTCTGACCACCTATTTTATAAGTCAAACACATGTCCATGACAATCAGTCGAAGTGGTAACATCAGAACAGAACTTGAACCCTTTTTAGTGAATTCTGGTCCAAACTCAACCAAACAGCTTGGGATGCAACTGTAAATGGAAACCTCATTTAGGAGTTTGGAAATGGAAATATTGTGGCTCTTATAGTGGGGCAACTATTGTTGGAATACCGTTAGGCCCAGGAAACAAGCTATATTTTGACCCACCAATTGTTGATGAAAAGTGGGAAGTTCCCTTTGGAGACAGAATGTGGACCTTAAAAGGAATTTATTGGATTTGTGGCCAACATGATTATCCCAAGTTACTTCCAAACTGGTCAGGGATATGTTATATATCCTATATTAGACTGCTGGAGTATTTTTGCTACCACAAGTTCAGGGTAATCAGGAATCAAAGCATATGATGATTTAACTGTAGAAAAACAGTCAATTGACACATCCCTGGCTGGAGGGAGTGCCCCAAAGTAGGGAGAAGATGAATGGCCACCAGAACAGATTATATAGCACTGCAGACCAGCCACTTGGAATCCTAACAAGTTAATATCATTTACCAGAGAACCCATTTATAATTGGAATTAGATAATTAGGTTATAAGCTGTCTTTTAAATAATAATCAACCAGACAGGTACAGCTCTTGATCTTCTTGCTGATCAATCCACTCAGTTGAGGAATGCAATATTTTAACATGGGATGGTGTTAGAATATTAGCAGAAAAATGAAGAGTTTGTGGAAAGATAAATAACTCAAACTACTGTTTTCAAATGGATGATAACAGAAAAGTGGTAAAACAGATAGCAAAGGAAATAAGACAATTAACTCATGTACCAGCCCAAATATGCAAAGGATAGTAATGGGACATTTTTCATGGTTACCCAGTGGACTACGGGTTAAACCAAATGCTATTTTTCCTTTTATGTGCTGTAGCAACTCAAATTCTTTTTTTACCCTGCATGATACCCTGCTTAGTGCAGCTCATTCAGCAGGTAATCAAGGGGATGCAGGTGGTAGCCATGCCTACTGATCCAGAAATGGCTAAAGGACAGAAAATGATGTCACCGTGAATAATTGCAAAACCAAAGAAGATCCAGGAAGAAAATATTAAATGAATGATTGTCACAGTTTTGGAGAGAGACAAACAACAAAGAAACTCTGCGTTTATGCAGCAACAGCCAGTGTTTTTGAAGGGCAGCCCCTCTTATAGGGGCTTTAAACTTCCTACACATAGAGAGTTTATTGGACAAAGGTTTCAACTCCACCCAGCTTACTGGCCAATGATGTGGGCACATCCCTGGCTCAGAGGAATTGGCTGGTGTCCCCTTGTTTGAGCTTGAATTCCGACAATCACTTTCATACTTGGGGACTTTTGTACTTCAATAAGCTAAGGAGCTAGCTGGACGACTAAGTGACTATCAAGCTGAATTGTTTGTGTAAGTGTAGACCAGCTATAGCTGTCACAAATTATAATTAAGGTTTGCAAAGAGAATTATTGAGGGAATTAAAAGAGGAGGAATTGAAATTAGTAAAATGAATGTGTCTTTATAAACAGACCATGTGAATTTGCTTGTAGATAGGGCCAGGAACTTAGAGATAAGGAAGTAACAGAAAAAAGAAACTATCAGTTCTAAAAAATTTTACTAATTGACATGGACTGATGCTCAATCAAGGCTGTGCTAAATTCCTGAACTTAGAGAAAAAGAACAGAGATATAACAGAATTATGAATAGTGTTTTGTTACAAAAGAAAAAAAAAAGGGGGGGTGCACATTAGAAGGGGACACAGAGCAGGCGATTCAGGGTGTCTCTACCTTCCAAGTACCTCTGCCAGTGGGGAAAGGAAGATGGTGATGTGGCTGAGAACTTTGGATAATAAGGGAGTTGCTTTCCCCAACAATTTTAGAGACTCCAGGGGGAATGCTCCATGGCCTCTCCCTTTATTTAAATAGTTACAGGAATCCTACATGTCCTCCTTGGACATAAAACTCTGTAATTTTAGATTTTTTCACACAGTTTCCTCTTTAAGATTATGTGACTGTGAAAGCTTGTGAAGCTCTTTTATGGTTAAAAGAAATGTACTTTAGAGTACATTTAAGAAATGAACATGCTTATGTAAAAACATATTGATTTCTATAAACTTGTTAGCAATTGTCAGTAATGTCACAGAATACAGCACCTTGAAATATTTTAATATGGTTGCCTTCTTTTCCCAGAGTACTGTTAATGTTCAACTATTTTTTTAATGTTAAATATGTAATAATTAACCATAATTTATATTAATTTTCAGCTTTGTGAATAGTAAAATTTTCGTGCTTCCTACAGTCTGTGTATTTTTCTCAAGCCTAATTCAAATGCAAAATATGTGTGTTAGCTGTATTTTGAGCTCCAGAATGTTCTTGCAGTTAATCCCAAAACTAAAACTTAGAGAACTAGATGGTCGATACAATTAGATTCAGGTCTTTCCAGACTCTGAAGTGAGCCCTGTTTTGCTTTTCCACCAAAAGAGCAGATTCTAAAATAATGACTACAGCACAAATATAAAGGTATAATCATGGCTATTTCTGATGTACTTTATTGATTGAAATGAATATTTCAGGTAAAATTTACAGCATCAGAAACAGAGACAAGAGAGACAAGAAGAACAAAGCATCACACAGCCTAAGAAAAGACCTTTAGAACTGAAGTTCCATTTGGTAGATAAAAGAAAGTGAATCTTCCATCATGTGTTTGGGTAACACCATGGCAGACTTGCCAAACTCTTAGGGGGCATGAACAAGTGCAAAGCAGACAAAGAGCAAAGGAGAGTATTTCCAGCAATAGAAATCTTAATTACAGCCCAGAGTGGTCTTGTGAGGCTTGTTAACCTGTGCCTGACCTTGTCCAATAATTTCTCATGGCAGCAACAAAGATGTGTCAACTTGTCTGTGTCAGCCTGAACTACTGCTGCACTTGAGGGCACAGGCAGAGTCTATGCACACAGAGAGGTGTGGGAAATGAAGGGGGCAAGGACTGGAAGGTGTACTGCCCCATTTGCAGGTCTGTGCCTACAAAAGGGATTTAGTACCCCAACAACATATGAGGGGCTGGGACATCCTCCCATCTGAGTCCCCCCAGCAGAAGCTGGGGGAGGTGGCAAGAGACAGTGGAGCTCCCTGTGGAGGGGCAGAGGTTCCCTCCCACCACCCTACCTGGCCTGTATCAGGATAAAGGAGATGTGCTGCTTCACAGAGGTACTGTGGGCCGGCTGATAAGGCTTCTCTAGTTCCTGGCCAACCTGAGAGCCAGCCATACCTTAAGGTGAGGTGAGTTTTGCTTTGATTCACAATTGAGCAAAGAAATTACATTCTAGACATATCTAAAAGCTATATTAAAACACAAATAAGGTTAGATGTTTGGATTCAAAGTGATAACTCACTTATTTTTTCATGAAGGAAGGATAGAAAGGAAATAGAAAAATAGGAAATTTCCAAGAATAATTACGAAAACCACAGGAAAGGGATTACCAGGGGTCCAGCATTGGTTTATAGAGTGCATGGGGAATATCTTCATTGGGCATGATGGCTCTTTCCCTGGTGAAGCTCCCCTGAGAGCAGGTGAGCAATCCAGCAAGGCAGCTGAGCCCGGCAGCCAGACCAGCGGGGTTTGGGGGGCAAACAGCTTTGTAGGAGCAGCCAGAACAGTGAAGGACAACAGACAGCAAAGACTCTGTCACTTTGATAAGTTTTTAGACATGGGGGCAGGTTGGCCAAATCCATCATAACTTTATTTGATCCCTTGAGGTTAGCTGGTTCATTGGTGTTCAGGAGAAGTTTGCCTGATGTTTCAAAGCTTATTACTTCCTCTGCTGATGTACCAACTACAAGCTGTTCTAATGACTTGAAACAGGATGCCTCATTTTCTAAAATAAAGCAGTTTCTAAAGTTTTTGTTAAAGGCAGCTTTCAAACCTTTATGTTCTAGGAGGCAATGGAGAAACATTCCTTACTTTTTACTCATTCCCTACACCAGTGGAGACCTGGAGCAGAGCAAGAATGAATGTGAGGCTCTGCAAGTGAGGACCAGGGGTGCCAGGGCCCATTGGTGTCCTGCCCTTTCTCTTGCCAGTGAATGGAGGAGCTTGAGGAGGAGGTCAACAACAACTGTTGCAGCTGGTCTTGACTGAAGCTTCAGCTTTTATGACCACAGGGCCATTTTGAAAGATCAAGGATGGGTAGTTGGTCCAACATGACTGAGTATGACAAAACAGTTTCTCATATCTGTCAAGTCTGGGCAAGCTAGTGAGAAGAGTTTTGAACTAGAAACAGCAAGTGATGATCCACCATGTAAGAGATAAAATAATGTTTTGCTTCAGCCATAAGAATGTATACTAATGTCTTTTAGGCAAAGATGTAGCTAGCACGAGCCTAGGCTGTGTGAGTGTGGGGTGGGGTAGGAAAAGGGGAGTTAACCAGTGCTTGGTACTTAGAGGTATAGAAAGGGGGGGAGAAGGGAGGTATCAGCTTGAACACTGTGGGCAGTCAGAAAGAATGTGAAGAACGTGAGCTCCTCAGTACCCAGCCAATGGGAAAATGGGACAGGGACAGTGATTGAGGAAGGGTGTAGAAGTTTGAGCATTTTAGAGAGATGTATGCCTCCTCAGTGAGATGCACCTGACTCAGATGACTTGTTATCATTAAGTAAGTCATGCTTTGATGACTTTGTCCTCTTTCAACTTGTTATAGATGGATAATGAGATGATTGGCTCTCACAGTTAAGGGATGAATACTGTGTGAATGTTAAGAGAAGCTTTACTGATGTATAATTATGTCATTGTAGTTTAGCTATCCCCCATCCCCCCACTCCTTATTGTTGCCATCAGACAGCCTGGGTTGTCTCGGTCTGGTAGAAAGAAGGCATACAAGTGTGCCCCTTCCATGGGGCAGTTGGAAATGGAAAAGCTTGTTACTAAGGGGCATGACAACACCTGACCCTCCAATCAAGTTTCAAGAAAGCAGTGTCCACTGATAAATGGCAAAGAAGACTTGACTGACAAACCTTGGGGAGAGGCCAGGGTTGGCTGATGCAACCCCCCGGGGTATAAAAGACTGAGCATCCCTCTTGAAGATGAACTGGCCACATGGTAGGCAGCCATGAAGGCAGTTCCCAGTGCTGCACTTTTTCCTTATTTAGTCCTTTTGTTGTATTTTTGTTAAGGTTTAATAAACTTTTAAAAATTTTAAAGTAAGCAATTGTCTCTCACAAACTTTATCAGCAAGAGAGTATTTCTCTCAAGCATCAAGAGAGAAAGCTGTGACCTGGACTGACATGCAAAGGGCTCAGGCTGATGCAGATAGGAGAAACCTTGTGCTAGTAGAACAGAGCAGAAGGGGGCCCAGCTCGCATGAAAAAGGATGTGCAAAGAGCACTTTGTGCATTATGGTGAAAGTTATCACACCTTTTACACAAGATCATCATAACTGGGTGCATTTCTACATGCATGGAACATATAGTCATTACAGACTTCACCTGACCACCATGGCTTTTCAAATACAAAAGATGAGGTGTTGAGATGCAGCTCACAAGGTCCCAGGATTTTTGGATATTCAAAATTAAAGCTCATCTGCAAAAACTGGAGATTGTTAATTTGCAGGGATAACAGCCTTTTGCGAGGCTATTCTTGACATAATCCCAGAAATGGGTTTATCCGTGTGTAGAAGGTTATGCTGTGGATTTTTTCTGTCTAGGAAGAAAATCAATATGAGAAGAAAAGTGAGAACACAAGGCTCTGTTAATTTCACACCTGAAATTTTTCTTGTAGGATGCTTATTTGCTTGTTAAAATTACATCTGTGGGTGCAGACTGCTGGATACCAGATACAAAATGGTAACTTCAACTCAGCTGCTCCTTGGTAGCATAAGACAATCAGTGTAAGGCAGTGACAAGCATCGTTTTGTCCCTTTGTAGAAAAATGCAGCTAACAGTGATTGCTATGAGTTTGAAACAAAGCTTTGAAGTCACATGCAGGGGAAAGAGTCTGTCTGAGATTCTTGGATGCAGTGCTTCAGCCAAAGGTGATACACAATAATCCCTATATTCAAAGTTATGTGTAAGGGTGAAATAATTTAAAAATGGAAGAACTGTATTCCCTCCTTAGGAGTGGGATACTGAATGCTGACTCTATGCATAAGCAACAGAAGGGAAGAGGCAAGATGAAGAAATTCCTAATTGTCTAAGTCTCTAAGCCACCTAATACTCTGGCACAAAAGAAAACTGTTTCTGGAAATTAAAAATCAAGGAGACTCTCTGTGCACATAGTGGTCCACACACACATATAAAATAAAGAACTCCACTAAGGCAAAATTAGTGGTAAAAAGTCCTGCTTAAATTGTTACCTTGGGAAGTTTCATTAATGACTGTCAATGTCATGTAATGTAATATAATCCTATTGTGCACAATTACACTGCAGTTAGCAGCCCTTCATTTAGAGTCTCCACCAGAAGCCAATATATTGCCATTTAACTACTGGCACTTTGCTCAGAGGATATTTTTACTGGCTAGTTAAAGTTGAAACTGGGAGGGTTTTTTCTAATGAAGTGCTTTTAGATTGCAGGGTTCTGGTTGCTATTTTTTTATCCAGAGATATTACATAGAATACTGATTTTAAAGGTTTGTATTATAATTACCAGACAACTGACCTTTTCTTAATATTGAAAGAGCTGGTGAGATTTTCCCTTTTGAAGAGAACCTCTGTATTTCATCCTCCCTCCTACCCTGCTGTGTAATGCACTCCAGCTGTTTGCTTTGTATGAGCTAGTATAGAAGAAACTCAGAGTAAAATCGCCTCAAATGTGCAGAACTAGAGATTTCCTTACACACTTTGCTCTCAGCAGACAATGTAGGAGCAACAATCTAACACATTTATGAAAAGACCTCTATTTGGCTTCATTTTTATAATTATAAAATTTGAAGTTGAAAGTGTTTCCACTTTTAAGGGTCTTCTATTTCTGTCCACAAAACAGCAGCATCAGGATTTTGATAATTATGATCAGAGTAAAACAATACAAAAAAATGCATCCAGAGGAAGTCAAAAAGAAATCCACTGTCTTAAAAGAGTTATCTGATGGTCTGCTGAGGCAGAAGAAACTCTCAGCACTTCAGTCAAGGAACAGACAGGTCTGATTGTGGAAAGCTCTCAAGGACTCAAACACAGAGGGTCATCTCTGCAGGTTTTCATATTTTTTGGCCAAGAAGCCTAGACTAGTTGTGGAGAGAGGGCAGAAGACTGTGATTGCCATAGACACAGGCACATCTGAAATTATTTTTTACCAATTATTCTTATTATAGAGAAGCATCTGTCTGTGGTTTCCCAATGGGACTATTTATTGATCGCTTTACATACATAAAGCTCACCTCATTTTCAAGAAGGTGAGACTTTGACATTTTTACATGCATATTAAAAAAAAAAAAAAATCTGAAATGGTAGCATTCCAAAGAATCCCAAACACTACTATGTAAGGCACAATTTAATGATTAGGGCCTTTTTACAGGATTTATAATTGCTAAAGTATAGTATCCCAATAACTCCCCCCCCCCGGCAGCCAATTCCCAAAGGCATTGTACCTTAGAGTTTATTCCTCCTGTTTGGAAACACTACTCTCCCCCATGGACCTCTGTCTCACTGATCCCTATGTTTTGCAACCTACCCTGGTTTCTCCTTTCCCTGTTTCCTCATAGGTTGGGTGCCCCTGGGGGCTGCCCCCTCTCCCCTGGAGACCAATCCCCTTTGCCCTGCCCTTAGCTCAGCCCCCAGTCCCTTCCCCTTCTTAAACTGTCCAGAGCATGTGTTCTGCCTCTTTTGCCTGGGTTTCCTTCAGCCTCCATGGGAACATACCCTCAAAAGAACCTTCTGCCTCTCTTGCTGAGCCAGCTGTGGCAAGTGTTGTGTGTGGATCTGACTGAGTTACCTGAATGTTAGCCCAACCTGCTTTTCTACAGGAGAGGTTTGTTGGGAACAGGTAATAGGCAACAGCACCCATCATCCAACTCCCGCATTTTTATTTGGCACAGTACTGGGCCCGGACCTTGAGGTTTCTAGCTAGCTTTTTGAAAGCATCTCCACTGGATCTCCACTGGATTTTAAGTCGCAGTCACTGTTCCAGTTCCCTGAGAGAAAAAACCCAATTTTCTGGGGGATTTCTCTGGGAGCAGCCAACAACCCTCGAGGCTTTGAGGACTAGATGTATCAGTGAAACTTCCTCTTGAGATTTTTTTTATCTGACACACCGAGGTGGTGAGTATAGCCTGGTAACAGTCACCTTTTTTTTTTTATCTCTTAGGAGGGAGAGGTCTCAATAGGTACCAAACAAACCACTGAGCAGAAAGAAGTTTATTCCAAAGTTTCTAATGTCCTTCTTTAACATAATGTTAAATTCTCTAAGGGTGATCTGAGGGATCTTTTTCTTTGGGTTTTCAAATACTTTCCAGGTGCTACAGCTGAGTCAGTTTTTTCTGTTGAGTTCTGGGATAATGTAGGAAAAGCATGTATCAACTCTAGACTGAAGGTGATTTTCTGGTTGGGAAGTTCTGTCCACTTTTTCACTCTATTTGTGAGGTAATTCAACCTTTGGGAGAGAGTTCTAAAGATTCCAAAAGTTCTGTATCCCTGCCTTTTTGTTCCAAACCCCCTGTCCCTGTTCCTCTGTCCCCTCAGGATAGGTCTGGAGATGGAAACTGCCTAAAATAAGTATAGGAGAGCTACCTGCCTTGTGCCTCCTCCAGTCTTCTCCCATCCCCTTTCCAAACTAGTACTGGCTATGCTAGTCTGTGTTAGGAGTAAAAAGTAGTCCATTTTTAAAAGTGATAGCATTAACAAGTTAAAGCAATTGCTACTAAGTTAGAGCTTTAATTACTTATTGTTAATAGTTTCATGTTTTAATTACCTGTTGTTAATAGTTTTATCTTTTAATTACCTGATGTTAATAGTTAAATTGTTAGAAATCCCCCTTTGTTGGGTATCACCCCTGCTGCTTCTTGGAAAATGGCACCCGGGACTGTGAGGAGGAAGTGTCGTCAGAGCTTTTATCAGAATGTAGAAACACTTCACCAAGTCCAGCAAAGAAAACCCCTAAAACAACGAGCCACCACAGAATTAAACAATCTAAGTGATGTCTAAGGGTAAGCAACTGAATCCAGTGTCTGTTAAGACCTTTTAACCTCTCACCCTAACCCAAAGAGATGTCAGCTAGAAAGAAGACCTCAAATGTTAAATCAAAAATTGGAATCTCCTGGTGCTCTCACGAGGATGGAAGCCCTGGCTCTGCCTGCACACCAGTGGACAAAGCTGCACACCTTCTTCTCCATGCCACTTCTGGTAGCAGTGGAGGCGTGTGTGCAACCTGTTGGGCCCCCACCCAAGCTGACCTTAATAAAGGCATTAAAAAGGAGAGAAATCTCCTGCCCTATTATTTATATCCATCTGGGCTCTTACCAAACCCTTTCCCCTAAATGTCTTTACCTTTGACTCCCTTTCACTGCTATGGAACAAGATGGTGCCAGTCCCATGGCTGACTCCTCCATTTTAAAATTTCCCACCCCAGGCACTCAGGACGGTGTCCAGGATCCTTCCCCTTCCCTTTCCCCTTCCCTTTCCCTTTCCCCTTCCCTTTCCCCTTCCCCTTCCCCTTCCCCTTCCCCTTCCCCTTCCCCTTCCCCTTCCCCTTCCCCTTCCCCTTCCCCTTCCCCTTCCCCTTCCCTTCTGCAGTATATGATAGAGATAATTCATGCTTTATAACTGTATAAAAATTATAAGATCCAACCATGCCTCTGACCCCCATGGCCAGAAGCAGGGCCTTCTTTCTATTCAAAGATTTCCCGGACTTGCCCAGATAGAATCATGACTATTAACGAATGAATGAGTACTTCTGGGGCAATAAGCAGCCATTTCCCAGGAATGTCCAGAACATTCACAGAATGGCACCTGGAAGAAATTACATCGAGGACTGGCGGAGTCTTGGCTACAATTGAAAAAAAGACTATTTTGAGGAGCTCAGACAGCCATCCAAACTAACTTTTGTACGGGTCTGAATCCGTATAGTCCCCGTTATACATATGTAGGGACCTACAGAAATCTTATGTCATTTCTGCTTCAGGTGGAATAAACTGTATATAAACTGGCTACCTGAAGGAGTTGGTGTGAAACTCTGGGGAGACACTGACACTATGTCAGTTTGACCCAAGTTCACCCAGTGTCAAAGTCCAGGGTTGACGCTGTCTTGGCTGTGGCGGTTTCATAATATTCTATTTTTGGTTGTCGATCTAATAAATTTATAAAATTTTTTAATAAATTTGGCTGCCGCTTTGACCACTTACAACAAATTGGTGGCGGCCCAAGGTGATCTGATATTGGGGTCCAGGAACCCCTTTTCCCACCCGGGGGGGCGCCCCGCTTGTTTCTAGTGGCCTGGACGGGAATCGGATTTCGGAACCAATCAGATCCACAAAAAGTTGCAGACTGGAGCCACGGATGATTGGAGCCACGTGCTAATGGAGCCACAGCCAAGGGAGATAAGGGCTCATTCTCGGTTCGGAAAGATCTAGAGAGATCTCTGAGATCCGAGGTTTTTTCATGCGTAGAAATCAATGTGCACGAAGAGATCCACGCAAGAAAAGATCCGTAAGTATTGCATGGTTGGGTGGAGCGTGATCGGACACGTGTGTGAGGCGTGACATTGTCACGGAGCGAGTGCGGACCCCACGATTGCAGTTCCACTATCCCACAAGGGAAGCGGTCAGTCAAGGGGGAAGCGAGAGGTTCTGGTTCGAAACACACAAGACCCAGGGCTCAGGGAGAGTATAGGGGAAAAACCGGTCATGTTTGGGATCGGAAGGGGAGAAGCGAGCCTGGAAAATTCCAGGAATTCGTACACCTTCTGAAACCAGAGGAAACAGGTAAGAAAGACTACCCAAAAGTCGACAGGGCAGTTAACTGTCCAACTTGGTCAGGCTGGCGACTTTTCACGAGCCGGAAAACCCGACATTGGAGAAAAGATCGGGACTCGAGGCCAAAGTACAAGGAAAACAAGAGAAGGTAAGGAAAATCGTAACTTTCCTTGAGAAAATGGGGTTGGGAAAGAGCAAGCAGCAAAAGAGAACTCAGGAGAAAATCCCTCAGGTCCCTGAAAGAGTGTTACCAGAAATACCCCGAGATAGTCCTCTGGGGTGGATGCTGGAACACTGGGACGAGAGTCTGCAGAGAGTCGGGAAATCTAAGGAAAAGATGATCCATTTTAGAATGGAGAAATGAGGATGGAGGGAGATTGTACAGTAGGTGGTCTGGCTGATATTCGGCACGTTTGAAAGTTGGACCTGAAAGTCTTTGTTTGAACACATGAATGGTCGCCGTCCGCGGGATCCTGAGGAAATCAAGTACGCGGACATGTGGAGGCATGCTTGCTCAGGTTTGTACCCAGTGCGAGCCCACTGGCGCGTGGCGAAAGGAGGGAGGGAGTGGGAACCATTGAAAAATCTTCCACCCCCTTACTTTGTGGCTCCACAGCAGCCAGGTCCCGCGCTGGCACAAGCAGCACCAGGGATGCCTCTCGAGGTGGGGGTGCCACGAGCTCAGGTGACTGCACCACCGGTGCTACAAAAAACAGGTGGCTGCATCCACTTCCCCACATGGCCACATGGCTGCGGCACAGCCACAGCCTCAAATATTCCTGAAAGTTGAGGAGAAGGGGGTGGGCATCACCAGGGATGACTCTCCCCCAGCACGCCGAACTAGGAGGAGAACGATGAGGTCGACCATGGGGATGAGGAGGAAAAACTTCGTATGTACCCCTTACGGGAGGTACCGACAGCCCCGGGGGTGATTGGGTATGTCCACATCCCGACTGACACCAGTGATGTAAGGGCATTCAAAAAGGAGATGGGAAAGCTGATGGATAACCCGCTAGGAGTAGCGGAGAGGTTGGATGAGTTTTTGGGAACAAGCATTTACACTTATAAGGATCTCCAAGTGATCCTCAGGTCATTATTTAATAACGAGGAGAGAGATATGATCTGGTCAGGTGCGATCAAAGATTGGGAAAGGCAAAACCTGAACAGGGGGTCCAGGGAGAAGCGTAGGCTGAACCAAAAGCCGTCCTGGAAAACCCAGATGGAAGAGGGGATGATAAATCTGAGAAATATGGTGATTCAAGGTATCAGGGAGGCGGTACTGAAAGGGCAGAACATGAGCAACGTGCTCAGAGAATGTCAGGTGAAGGATGAAACACCTACAGAGTGGTTGGAAAGACTCTGGAAAGGTCTGAGGATGTATTCAGGGACGGACCCTGGACTCCCCGGTGGGGATGGTGTTGTTATGTGGCAAAATCTTGGGAAGATATTCAAAAGAAGTTGGAGAAAATAAATGGCTGGCAGGAGCAGGGACTGCAGGAATTGCTGTGTGAAGCTCAGAAAGTTTACATGCACTGGGACGAGGAAAAACAGAAAATACAAGCTAAAGTCATGGTGGCAGTGGTGAGGGAGACTCAGAAACAGGAATGAGGAAAGGATACGGCGAAAAAGGTGCCAGCAAAGAAAACGGTCCGTCCCAGGACAAGGTCTCGGGTGAGCAAAAGTGGGAGTTTGAGGGCTATTACTGCAAACAAAAGGGGCACATTAAACAGAATTGCCCAAACAGAGCCAAGGATCAGGCAATGTTTCAGGAAGATTAGAGGTGTCAGGGGCTTTTCAGTTTGGGTCCTGGAACATCTAGGGAGCCCTTGATAAAATTAAAAGTGGGACGCTACAAAGAAGAACTACAGTTTATGGTGGATTCAGGAGTGGAGTGGACGATGGTGTTACAAATACTGAAGGGGTGTTCTTTGAGCAATGACCCATGATGGTAACAGGGGCAAAACGGGATCCTTTTGAGGTCCCAATCATAAAAAATGTTGAAATACAGACGGGAAACAGAAGGCACATGGGTAATATTTTATTAGCAAAGGATGCAGACTTTAACTTGCTGGGGTGGGACATGATGGTTACTCTAGGGATTGGGCTATCAGTGGAGAAAGCTCAGCTCAAAGTGAAACTTTATAGCCTCACTGCTCCTGATGGGGAAAAAATAGACCCAAGGGTGTGGTATGTTCTGAGAGAAGCTGGGAGGTTGGACATAGAACTGATTCGGGTGGAAATTGAAAGACCTGAAGACCCTCTATGGGTCAAACAATATCCCCTCTCCATGGAAGGGAGGAGGGGCTTGAAACCAGTGATTGACGAATTAATAAAGAAAGGCACACTAGAACCGTGCATGTCAAGATATAATACCCCAATTTTGGCAGTGAGAAAACTGGACAGCAGCTTTAGGCTGGTGCAAGGTTTACGGGCTGTGAATCAGAGAACTAAGACTCTGTTTCCCACTGTTTCAAATCCTTACACATTGTTAAGCAATCTCTTCCCTGAAGATATGTGGTACAGCGTGATTGATTTAAAGGATGCTTTTCTGGACTGTGGAGGGCAGTCATGATTATTTTGCATTTCAATGGGAAGATCCAGAGACGAATAGAAAGCAGCAGCTCAGGTGGACATCGTTGCCTCAGGGCTCTGTGGATTCTCCAAACTTATTTGGACAGGCACTTGAGCAGGTTTTGAGTCAGTGTGTACCCACAAAAGAAACAAAGCTTCTACAATACCTAGATGTTTTGTTGGTTGCAGGAAAAGGGGAGGAGGAGGTAAGGACGAGCACAACTGGGCTTTTGAACTTTTTGGGAGAAAAGGGATTGAAAGTTTCAAAATCGAAATTGCAGTTCACAGAGCCGGAGGTCAGGTATTTGGGACATTGGTTAACAAAGGGAAAAAAGAAATTGGACTCGGAGAGGGTGGCAGCGATTATTGCCTTACCACCCTTGCAGAGAAAAAGAGAGGTCTGGCAGCTTTTGGGATTGTTGGGGTATTGTTGGCAGTGGAGTGAAAAGGTGAAATTTCTCTATGCTAAACTCACCACAGAGAGTGAGTGGACACAAAAGGACAAGGAAGAATTTAAGGGAGTCAAGGAGGCACTCCTGGCAGCGCCGGTGTTGAGCCTCCCTGATATCAGGAAACCTTTTCAGTTGTTTGTGGACGCTAGCAACCACACAGCACATGGGGTGCTGACGCAAGACTGGGCGGGGATCAGGAAGCCTGTAGGGTACTTGTCCAGGCTTTTGGACCTGGTCAGCAGAGGCTGGCCCACATGTTTGCAGGCTATTGTAGCTGTGGCTTTGCTAGTGGAAGAAACAAAAAAGGTGACTTTCAGGGCGCTTCTTGTAGTATTTGCACCGCACAACATGCGGGGCATACTACAGCAGAAAGCAGACAAGTGGCTCACTGATGCAAGGTTGCTAAAATATGAGGCCATTTTGATTCACTCACAGGACTTGGAATTGAGAGCAACGACTGCGCAGAACCCTGCACAGTTTCTGTTTGGAGAGGCGGCAGAGAAATTAGTTCATGAGTGCCGCCTCTCCAAACAGAAACAGTCTCCAAACAGTCGAGCTGCAAATCAAGATCAGGGAGGATTTAGAAGAAGAAGAATTAGATGAAGGGGAAAAGTGGTTTGTGGACGGGTCAAGCAGAGTGATCAAAGGGAAAAGAAAATCAGGATATGCGGTCGTGGATGGGTTGACAGGGAAAGTGATAGAGGCAGGTCCCCTGAATGCAAGCTGGTCTGCACAAGCATGCAAATTGTATGCAGTTTTGAGGGCACTGAAAAGACTGAAAGGGAAAAAGGGAACAATTTTCACCCATTTGAGGTTTGCCTTCAGGGTGGTTCATACATTTGGGAAAATTTGGGAAGAAAGGGGGCTGATCAACACGAGGGGAAAAGAACTGTTGCATGGGGAATTGATTCGACAAGGGGCATCAGACAGGAATTCAGTTCCAAACCAGAGGGAAAAATTTGGCAGATCAGGAGGCCAGAACCGCGGCACTGATGGTGGTAAGTACCCCAGAGATCGGAAGGGAAGAAACCCCTGACGATCCCCCTCAGCTCTCCCAAAAAGAAATTGAATGTTATGAAAGACTCGGATGTGAATTGAAGAAAGGTAAGTGGAGGTTACCTGATGGAAGGGAATTAGTTTCCAGAGGATTTACCAGAGAGATTTTACGAAGATTGCACCAGAAAATGCACTTGGGGGCACAGGCCCTGGCAGATCAATTTCTGAAATTTTTCGGGTGCAAGGGAATTTATGAATTGGCAAGACAAGAGGTACAAGAGTGTTTGATTTGTCAAAAGGTAAACAAATCAATAGCCAAAAAGGGTGCCCTGGGGAGTTGCCCCATTGTGTACCGACCATTTGAAAGAATTCAAGTTGATTTTACAGAATTGCCAAAAGTGGGAAGGTTCAAATTTGTACTGGTAATTGTGGATAAATTGACTCATTGGGTAGAAGCCTTCCCCAGCTCCCGAGCAACGGCCCAGACAGTGGCCAGGAAATTGTTGGAGGAAATTGTACCCCTGTATGGGGTAGTGAATTACATTGATTCGGATCAGGGAACATATTTTACATCAAAGGTAAACACATTTTACATTAAGCAAATGGCTGATGCTTTGGGCATTCGGTGGGAGTACCACACTCCGTGGCACCCCCAGAGTTCAGGACAAGTGGAGAGAATGAATCAGACTTTGAAGGCACAGTTATCAAAATTGATTCTGGAAACAAAGATGTCCTGGTTGAAGTGTCTGCCCTTGGCTTTGCTTAATATCCAAACCATGCCTCATTCAGAGACCGGGGCTCTCACCATTCGAAATGCTGGATGGGATGCCATACCAGCATGGAATGCCGGTGGGACACCCCAGATTTGAGGATGGTCAGATCCAACCATACCTGGTTGCGATCAACAGAAACTTACAGGAATTTCGAAAACAGGGAATAGTGACACAGAGTGCTCCTCTGGGGTTCACTATTCACAAAATTCAGCCTGGGGACGGGGTGTTTGTAAAAGTGTGGAAAGAGGCACCACTCTCTCCTCACTGGGAAGGTCCTTTTCTTGTGCTCCTGACAACAGACACGGCCATTCGGACAGTGGAGAAGGGCTGGACACACGTGTCTAGGGTGAAAAAAGTCGAACAACAAGACGAGGCACCCAATTGGAGGGTCACTTCTTCCCCCGATGATTTGAAGATCCGACTCCAGTGTCCTCGTAAATGACCAACAACGAGCAGATAAGTTGTATACTGTCAGATTGTGTATGCTATCCATTTGTGCACTTTAAGTGTGAATATTGTCAAGGGGTTTTTGTGATTCATTGCAGAAGGGGACAGAGGCCAAAGGGACTGTGCACGCAGTATTTAGAAGAAGAACTTGAATTGACTGACCGTATCCTGACCCTAGCCACAAGTTTGGATATCATTGAATTCGATTTTCAGGAGTGGTTTCACATTTTTCAAAACGGGGTGCGTGGGAAGCTTAGGTCCCAAGCAGAAATTCTGGATGTGGAGAGCTGGAAATCCATCAGGGTCCCTTGCAGTTCCGATGCAATCAGGGTGTCTCGGTGGGGCGCCTTTAGGAGGAGGTATGCGGCTAGGTCCAAGGGCATCTTCCCTGAAGAGTACTCTTGCTGCCGCCAAGATGGTCTTCCTCGCTGCTGGTGGCACTCCAGGGGGCGGAGGCAAAGGCAGAGGAGTACGCCTAGTGGGAATCTTGATTGGCCTGAGCCTAGCCGTGTGCGGGACGCTGAGTCTGAGCACTGAGATCCCCAGGAACAACGGAAATGAAAGCTCCATGGATGAGTGTGGAAAGTGCGCTCAGGTGGTCCCAGTCGCAGGGGACGGGGGACACTTGGCATACCAAGCCCCAGAGGAATGTCTTAAAGAAACTGGCAAGTACTGTTGGAAAAACAGCACTCGGGTGAAATTATGTGAATTGGAAATTGGGATTTGGTGTGTCATTCCCGAGGCGGGGTTAAGGAACGGGCAGTCAAACGGTCACAGGTTCCAGAGGAGAAAACGGGACACGGAACAGATGTCAATTCCCCTTTATGACCAATATAATCGAACTATGTGGGTCAGGGGAAAGACAGAATAAATTTTTATTGCATATCACCAGGTGAACCCTTTGTGTTATGACAGCACAAGGCTGGGAATATGCACAAGGAATGGGAAAAGGGACTGGGTGACAAAGAATACGAAATTTGACAATAAAATTACCCGGAACAAGGACCCACTCATATTGGATCTGGCACTGGCAAATGATGATAGGGTGTGCTTGCAATATGATAGGGTGATTTGTTTTGTGAACGACAAAGATAATGAGGATCCTGAAGGAAAAATGAAAGAAGTAACTCAGGAAATGAAATTAAGAGAGTCAGAATCGAGAAAACAGAGAATTGGGCAGGAGAGGTTAAAAACATTGAGCGAACAGTACGAGGTATTGGAAAAACAATATGTGGATGGGGAGTTACCTTCCCCAGACAGGAACTTGTTCATTGATCTAATTCAAGAAATTGCAACAGAATTGGGTTTGTCGAATTGTTGGATTTGTGGGGGGCTGAAATCTGTGGAGAAATGGCCATGGAAAGGGGAAGGTTTGGCTCCAGAACAACTTCTGAAATGGGATAGCCCAAGGGTCTCAAAATTGGTACAGAGACCTGAGGGGTGGGTTTTGGATCAAAGGGTGATTAACACAATCTGTGTCAGTCAGGAGGGAAGAGAATACACCGAAATGGTGGGATACACTCTGTGTGTATCTACTCTGACAGTGAACTTGGATTCAAAAAGAAAGGCGTGGCACCCAGCCCCTCCTTTGGGGTACTGGAGCCTGAAAAATTGTGAGTGGGACGAGAGAATAGGGTTATGCTGAGTCCAAAGTCCAGGAGCCAACCCTTTCCAATCCTTGGAAAGTGTGAGAGAATTCTGGGGAGACCCAGGAAAGTAAACATTAAATGGAAAGCCCCGGATGGGATTTATTTGATCTGTGGGAAAAAGGTATTCAGTGACTTACCCCCAAGGTGGAAAGGGTCTTGCACTTTAGGTATGATCAGACCAGTTTTCTTTACTCTCCCAAGAATGAAAAGCAATCTGTTAGGGGCTCCATTATATGAGAACTTGAAAAGGGAGAGGAGGAGTCTGAAGAAGATGATACCAGTGATAAGCGGGAGGCAAGCCTGGGGGGAAGAGGAGTGGCCAGCAGCAAGAATAATCGATTATTATGGGCCGGCCACGTGGGCACAGGATGGAAGCTATGGATATAGGACCCCGATCTACCTACTGAACAGGCTGATCAGATTGCAAGCAGTTATGGAAATTGTATTGAATCACACCTCAGAAGCTCTGGACTTACTAAGTCGGCAGCACACACAGGTGTGGGCCTTTGTGTACCAGAATCGAATAGCACTCAACTATTTGCTGGCCGAAGCAGGGGGAGTGCGCGGGAAATTTACTGAATCAGATTGTTGTATTGAAATTGATGATTACGGGAAAACCATAAGAGGTTTGGCGGCTGAAATAAAAAAGGTGGCTCATGTCCCAGTCCAAAAATGGAATTCGATTTTGCAGTGGTGGGACAAGTTATTTGATGGAGCATGGTGGAACAAAATAATATTTCTTGTACTCTTCAAACTCTTGTACTCTTGTTCAGCAGCCGGGATCCTATTCCTACCCAGTCTGATTCCTTGTTTTATCAGACTGATCCACTCTGTAGTCAGGGGAATGCAGATTGCAATAGTCCCCATAGACTCGGAGGGAGCTTCCAGAGGTGATGCATCTAAGATCATGAGGCTTGGGGAGAGAAGGTATGCCAGCGATGCTGCAGGATCATTGGCAAGGTTTGAAAGGCAAAACACTGAAGAAAGGAGTAGTATAGCGTATCAGGGCATCCTACAAGGGGAATACCGAATAGCATAAGAGGTAATCCTTTTGTGAGGAACCCTCAATGGTGATGGGTAGAGATAGAAAAATTAATAAATTAGAAGCATGAATTAAATGGGTAAAATAAATGGGGAGGGATTGTAGTATATGATAGAGAAAATTCATGCTTTATAACTGTATAAAAATTATAAGATCCAACCATGCCTCTGACCCCCATGGCCAGAAGCAGGGCCTTCTTTCTATTCAAAGATTTCCCGGACTTGCCCAGATAAAATCATGACTATTAACGAATGAATGAGTCCTTCCCGGGCAATCAGTGGCCATTTCCCAGGAATGTCCAGAACATTCACAGAATGGCACCTGGAAGAAATTACATCGAGGACTGGCGAAGTCTTGGCTACAATTGAAAAAAAGACTATTTTGAGGAGCTCAGACAGCCATCCAAACTAACTTTTGTACGGGTCTGAATCTGTATAGTCCCCGTTATACATATGTAGGGACCTACAGAAATCTTATGTCATTTCTGCTTCAGGTGGAATAAACTGTATATAAACTGGCTACCTGAAGCAGTTGGTGTGACACTCTGGGGAGACGCTGACACTACATCAGTTTGACCCAGGTTCAGCCAGCGTCAAAGTCCGGGGTTGACACTGTCTTGGCTGTGGCGGTTTTATAATATTCTAGTTTTGGTTGTCGATCTAATAAATTTATGAATTTTTTTTATAAATTTGGCTGCCGATTTGATCACTTACAACACCTTCCCTTCCCTTCCCTTCCCTTCCCTTCCCTTCCCTTCCCTTCCCTTCCCTTCCCTTCCCTTCCCTTCCCTTCCCTTCCCTTCCCTTCCCTTCCCTTCCCTTCCCTTCCCTTCCCTTCCCTTCCCTTCCCTTCCCTTCCCTTCCCTTCCCTTCCCTTCCCTTCCCGAAACCTTCCCTTCCCGAAACCTTCCCGAAACCTTCCCGAAACCTTCCCGAAACCTTCCCGAAACCTTCCCTTCCCGAAACCTTCCCCCACTCCACCTCAAGAGACCCATCCCCGCAGCTGGTGCCGCCTCCATGTTGGGCGTTCCCCCACGGCGGGCACCGCCCCTGTTGCCGCCCCGACTCTGAGTTTCCCTGCTCCCGTGATTCCCTCTCCCCTTTCGGCGGCCCCTCCTTCCGCCGCCGCTCCGGCCCCTGAGCTTCCAGCCTCATGTCAGGTTCCCCCGTCCCCACAGTGACTCCTCGCCCCGAGGCGGCCCCTCTTTGCGTCCCCGCCCCTGTACTGGGTCTTCCTATCCCGTCCCGCGCCTGATCCAGCTTCCGTGTCGGGCATCCCGTTCTCGGCGACAGTTTCTGCGGTCTCTGGGCACCCCGCTTCCCCGGGCCTGCGCCTTCCGCCGTCTCTGTGTTCCCCCTCCCTTCTGGCTGCAGTCTCCGCGGTAACCCCAACCCCCTTGCTGCCCGCGGGACCGGCTGTGTCCGCCGCAGCCGCGCTGGTTGTGGCCGCCCCCATCCCGATGGGTACCCTCACACCCCTCCCGCCCCTGCCAGCAGCGGCACTTCCCCCCGCGCCTGCGGCAGCGGCTCCGCCGGTACCGACCCCCCCGCAGACCACGGGTCTCTTCGGCATAGACCCGGGTTTTCCCACCGCAGCACCGGGTGTCTCCGGTGCTGCAGCAGCCGCCGTCGTCCCTGCTCCCGCGCTGTCTCGGAAGCGGGGATTCCCTTCCCCCCACGGCTCTGGGTGTCTCCCCTCCGGCAGCAGCCTCCATCTCTTGTCTACCCGCTCGCACCAGTTGTCCCGGTAGCGGGGATTCCCTCCCCCCACCCCATCCCCTGCGGGCTCCCCCACCGGGTCCTTTCCCCCCCCCAGTAGGGGTGTCCCCCCACCCACCCCACCGGGAGGGAAGCTAATCAGAAAAAAACTCTCCTGTTTACACTCCAAAGGCTCCAAGCATGAAGTGTACCCCGGCAGATCCTAGGACATCTGCCTCTACCTCAGATGACAATGATTCCTCAGATTCAGATGGTGAACTTGATTGTGAAAAATGCGTATTTTATGACTGGCTTTTCACAAATAATAAAATGAATAATATATGTGTTGTGTTAGAAAGTGATGCTGTATTAATTCTCTTAAGTAGTGTGTTAAATATAGGTTATAACAAAATTGCTAAAATAGAAACTATGCTATGTAAGATACTTTTTGTAAAGAAAGGACTTGCAGCGAGATAGCAGCCACAGGACACCTAAATCTTTGAGAGTAAAAGAATTTATTGCCCTCTTATCAGAAGAAACAAAGTTCTTCCTGCCTCGAAGGTGCTGTTAGGATTAGGAGGAAGAAGTTGACGATTACCAGACACCAGACGGAATCCTGTGTTTGAATGGAATTTATGCATCATGTATGAAGTGAATGAATATGCAACAGGCTGTTGTTTTTAAGGGTTAATCCTTTGTTAACGGGTGTCCCTTTTTGGGCTTGTGCTGCCCAGAAAAAGGTACCCGGACGTCCGTAACTCTTTGTTTTTATTGTCTTAATTCAAACTGTCTAAATTATTATTACTCTAATGTATTACTATTTTTATAACTATTTTATTACTATTAAACCTTTAACATTTTAAAAACAAGTGATTGGCGTTTTTCACATTGATGATCCCTGGGTTCAAATCAAAACAATAGCAGCTCTGGATAAGAACTGGGAGTTCGCTGAAAAATTAAAATTCTTTGCCACTCCAGTTAAATACAAAAGGGGATTCCCCCCCAAATGGAAAGTCATTCCTTATAGTGAACTCAGAGAAATTTGTGGACTACGTAAAGATTATGACAAATATTCTCCGTATTTTCAAAATATCGTACAAGTAACTTTCTCAACTCATGTGCTTGTCCCCCATGATCTCCAGCAAGTTATGTCCCTCCTCCTATCACCCATAGAGCTACTGTTCCAGATTGCAAGGCAAGTTGTATTCTTTTACCATCTGTATGGCAGTTGTCTGGTGTCAAGTGGGCAATTTCTCTTTATCTCTCTCCCTGAGTGATCATAATCACTCCTCCTTCGGCAGGGGACATCTGCTGATAAGAGGCTATCAGTCACCACATGACTGATAAGAACTATAACATCCCATTGTGAGATGCTCCGCTCAGAGGGAGGAGCCAAGCATTGCTACCCAGATATAATCTGAGAGATTATATAATCTGAGAGATTCTGACACCCCAGCACGGCTTTTCTCCACTGGATTCCCCAGAGGAACAGCAGCTGTTTCTACTTCCAGGGATCTGCAGAGGAAGAATCACCCTTTTTCTACAGGACCCTCCTGCCCCAACTGAATCACACCTGACACCTCAGGAGGACTGCAGCCACTTTTCCAACTGGACTGCTGCCAGCACCCTGACCAACAGGGTGTCAGGTTGAGTTCTGACACTGTCAGTGTTGTTCTAGTGTATTGCATTGTTTTATTTTATCCTTTTATCTTTTTTCCTTCCCTTTTACTCCTGCTCCCATATTTTTTGCCTGAGAGCCCCTTAATTTAAAATTTATAGCAATTTGGAGGGATGGGGAGGGTTTCCATTCTCCATTTCAGGGGAGGCTCCTGCCTTCTTTAGCAGGCACCTGCCTTTCCAAACCAAGACAGCTAATTCTGTGGCAATAATTTTGGAAAAAACAATTAAAAACATTGGTACAAAATTAACAGTTGGAGGCTACCTGAGTTTATCTCACTGTAGACCATCTGGATGGGGAAGGAGAATGTGAAAATCCACAAGCATAAGCCTGAAATCTATTTAAAGCTTTTGCAGAGGACATTAAAAATGCTGCCCAGAATACTTTATTCCAAACACCTGATGGTACCACCCGACAACTAAGTTTTGCTGACATTTGTCAGAGCACTGATGAAACATACACTGAACTCATAGACAGACTAAAAGACATTATTGATAAGCAGGTAGATTGCCCAAGGGCTAAAGAAGAGCAGCTCAATAAACTAGCAGTATCCAGTGTGAATGAAAATTGAGAAAAAATAATAAGGGCACTTCCTCCAGACCCTGAAGCCACCATTCACCAAATGGTGGAAGCCTGTTCCCGTCTCACAGCCACTGAACATTCAGTAGCTATGGCAATCAGCAAAGGAGTAGCTGAAGCCTTTGTAGCTCAAAATAAATAAAACATGCTATGGTGTAAGTGTAATGAACTTGGTCACCTCCAGAATATGATAAGGACTTTGTGCAGAGACACCCTGTAGCCTCTCTCCTGCGGCCGTGGGCGCTGTGCGGGTGCCCGGCAGGGTGCCCCCGGCCCGGCCGAAGATGGCCACACGAAGTGCCACTCCCGGATCCCCTCCGGAACCCTGGGCAGTGGTTACCGTCTGCGGCGTGGGTGGCACAGGCGGGATCTTCGGCTGCGAGGTACCGAAGCAAAGGAAGGAGGAGGGACGCCTGTATAAGTACCAAGGCCCTTTCAATCTTCCTCGGTGGTGCTAGGGACAGGTGACAAAGACTGGGTCTCGGGGGGACGCTGATAAAGGGAGTGGGTGTGCTAGGAGGAGACACAAAGCTTACCAGTAACGAGGACTCAGGGAGGAGCGTGGGTTACAGCTAAGCCACTGAGGATCACACAGGGGAGGGGAAAAACCCCAGGGGCAAATCACACATCGAATAAAAGATGATTGACACAGAGAATTCTCGAGATAAGGGGGGTGGTTACCATGACAGGCGGGGGGGGGGGGGGGGGGGGGGCAGCTCCAAAAGGGAGGGAATAGGGAGAAACCATTGCGAGGCAAGTACATGCGGGGAGCCGAGGACTGAACCATTATTGAGTTACAAAAGGAATAACCAATTCTAAAAACACACAATGCCACAACACCCCTGTGGTTCCTCTGCTGCATGATAAGGACTTTGTGCAGAGACACCCCTGTGGTTCCTCTGCTGCATGATAAGGACTTTGTGCGGAGACACCCATGTTGTTCCTTTGCTGCATGCTTAGACTGTACAGAACATTTTAAACATTGTCCCCAGTTTCAGTATCACCAGCAGATCCAGCATCAGCCCTCCCAACAGCAGCTTCAGGAAAACTTCCTGCAAAGCACAGGGTGGCACCGTGTGATGACACCAAATGCCTGTCCGGGTCTCTAACTGGTCAGAGTAACCCTGAGAAAAAGCTCCAAAGTCTCTTTTCCCAGCCCAGCAGTCAAAGGAGTTAGGGCTCTTCATTTCTTGGTATCAAGATTGTTTATTGTATCTTATCTATAAAATTCTTTCTCCTGTCCTGCCAAGGTCCGCTCAGCAAGGCAGTCAGAGGCATTGTGCCTGCCCCTGGGGCGTTGTTATGTCTTTATACTAAAAACTTCGTATACAATACTTACAATTACTTTCCAATACCTATCACCTATATTAGACAGTGAGCTTCTACTCTAAACCAATCTAAAAGTGCCAATATCACAGCAGAAGATGGAGGCCAAGAAGAAGGAGAAAGGCAGGACAGGCCCAGATCTCTCCATCTTGCCCCCCTGAATTCCCATTCTAAAAACCCCAAAATCTACTTTTTCACCTTGTGATAAATTCACTATCATTCTACTTAATTTGTTGTGGTTTGCAGATCTTCATCTAAGGTTGGTAACTTGCTCCACGGGTCATAATCAAAACCACAGGCATTTTGGGCTCTGTGCCAGGGTCTCTGAGACTCCTGGCAGGAGTCTTGGGCCCTCCAGGGCAGCTAGAAGAATTTCCTGGGCTCCCACAAATGCCAAGCTCTTCCGTACCCCTTTCCCCACCATCCCAGAAAGCCAGAGCACCAAGAGACTGTCTGTGACGACGAGGAAGAGCTCCAGCTCTCCAAGGTGTACCAATATGTTCAGGCAGGAACACGACACACACTGCTAAGCGCCCTTTCCATCCAACTTGAGAATAAGGAGTTCTACCAAATTCCAACTGGTAAATTTGGACCCTCTGATGGACCAAGGGACACTTTTATCACTAGGTACTCTAGTATTGGACCGGACAATTGCAAGTATTACCAGAAGTCCAAACTCTGGGAGCAAGGGGTGAAATTACTGTGACTGTCTCGTGTGTACACCCACCTTGGTGTTTGTCTAAGGGTACACCCATCACCCAAGCTTTCCTCATGCCCACCTGGACTGACATTTTACTAGAAAACCCTACAGTTTTGTGGGCGGAGACTGCAGGCTCGGACAGACCTATTATAGAGTGTGGTTTGTTTAACAAAGGGGACAAAGTTTGTCTTCCAGGTGTAGCAGAGCGGATGTGACCATCATTTCCTGCTCTGAGTGGCCAACAGGGCTGGGAACTAGTGCCAGCCTATGGAGTAATCTCTGGGATTGGAAGAATTGCCACCTCTATGCGAAGTAAACAAACAATCCTTATTCAAGGACCTGAAGGTCAGGTAGCTACAGTAAGATCTTTCATGGTAAGGGCACCTATCATCCTTTGGGGTAGAGACCTATTGTCCCAATGGGGAGCAAGGCTAGAAATGCCATCACCACTGCAGGATTTTTAGTCGGGGCCACTGTAGGTGTAGAGCACCCAACCACACCGCTCACCTGAAAAACTTGTGAATCACTATGGGTTGATCAGTGGCTCCTCTCAGATGAAAAGTTAAGGGCGCTCGAATCCCTAGTGAAGGAGCAGTTGTCCAAGGGCCATATAGTACCATCCATTAGCCCTTGGAATACCCCTGTCTTTGTCATTCGTAAACCAGGCAAAGACAAGTGGAAGCTCCTACAAGACTTCAGAAAGATCAGTGAGGTCCTCAAGACTGCTTTCATTTTTTCTGCTCAGCAGCAAAACAGAGATTCTTTAAGGCGGCTTACTGGACTTAGAAAGAATTAGAGATCCCAGAGAAACATCTGGGTTCAAGATGAAAAGGCTTTACTGTATGCCTCAGTTTTGGATTTAGATACTTCACATGCTAACTAGACATACAAAACCTCTGTAGATCCAGCCCTCAGCACATGCTAAATCGATGACATGCACATATTTTGTGTACATAAATAAATACTCTTCTATTGTTACAGTGTACACAGCAGTGGACATGAAGCTTTAAAATAATTGTAAAATGATATAAATGTAATAATGTAATTGTAAAATAAGTGTAAAATAATTCCTATAAATAAGGTAATGGCACACCCCATATGACATACTTTTTTTATATCTGGTTAATGAGTTCTTATATATACCCCTCCACAAAGACTGTAATAAATCTTACTGTTCACAGTTTAGTACTAGCAGCTTTTAATGTCAACAAAGTTCAGTTATGAACATAAAGAATTCCAAATCAGATCAGATGCAGTTGTTTTACATCAGCATCATTAATTTACCTGCATACTTGTACTTGAACTGTAGCTATGTTGCTCTCCATAACAAGGTAATTAACGAGAACTATAAAATGTAATGGACAACACTGATACCCACAATCCCTGTTTGTTTTGAATACAATTGAAGAGAAGTAGTAGCACAATACATAGAATGCTTACCTTGTAAAAAACACAGAATACCTGCTAAAAAAAGGGAATTGTTACTAGTCCCATTTGGATATTGTATAGCTGGAACAGGGAAAGACAGGAAAGAACTTACATCAGTCAAGACATAGATGGGCATTAAATAACCAAAAGATGAAAATTTCAGTGTAAAAGACAATAGCTGTACCTACATGAAGAAAATGAATACAAGATTTGAAACTCTGTTCTGTATCTCTTCTCAGAAGAGAAGAAAGCCATGATACTCCTAGGCTTTTTTTTCAAAACATGTCCACTAATGAAACTCTCGTTAGGCAGTTCAAAGCTTGCAGAGCTGCTTGCTTCACTTTGGAGTGTATATAAGTAAACAGACACTGGCACAGCCTCAAAACTCATAAAACAAATGCATAGTACTCATAATGCTAAAGCAGGAGAATGTAAATAATTGGTATTCGATTTTCTGGCAGTACAGCAGTAATCTGAAAGGAAATGCAATACTGAAGGTCTGTAACTTGACCCATAAGAACAAAAGGTTGTACTCTCTGGTTGTATTCCACTTAACAGATGCTCTATGCACATTTTTCTTACAGACAGGTTTTCCAGGAAGAAGAAAAGAATTTTTGGTTTGACAGGCAATTGAGTCTGCTATTTCTTTTTATAATACTCTTGTTTAGGAGCCTTCTGTACACACGAAATAAAGTATTAGGCATACAGTCTCATGCTTACTAAGGAAGTTGTCAGACTCCACAACTGCACAGAACTATCATCACCTGTTGTTAGAAGCTCTGTTAGTATATGGTTAGGAGTGTTCTAGAAGATACTCAAAAACCTTTCTGAGTAATAATATCCAAGGCTAGCTTAAGACAAAGGCCAGGAAACAGATAGCATCAGTAACAGCTGACTGGTTGTTGCATTAAAATACCTATGATCACATTACATAGCCTTCTACAGAGCTTGTGGTGTTAGACTGACAGCTGTGAGTAAGCTCATACAGGTATAACAGCTGCCTTCTGTGGATAGTAAATGTATACATATTTAACGCTCCTTTTGCCTTCTATGGCAATTTCTACAGCTCCTTTCACTCATACATCTTCCAGATAAGATTATTTCTCCCACACCTCAACTTCCACCTGTAATACAAGCTTAGTGAAGAATATTCACAGTTGTGATTAGGTTTATTAGGTCTGTATTTCTTCGTATGTATCTGACATAGCATCTTTTAAGTTTTGGCACTTTGAATTTACCTTCACACTGTGTGATTAGCCTTGCAGCTGAAATACTCCATATATATTTAGCAGATCATCTTGTTACACTAAGTTCTGTAATCTTACTGATTTTTCTGTATCATTTATTCAAATTTCCCCACCTCTTCTTTAATTTTACAGAAAATAATTTTCTGTTCTGGGGTTCTTCTGGTCTGAGAGTTCTCCAGTAGCTTGAAAAGAGGATTTTTATAATGTCTCTCAGGAGGGATGCAGCAGTAATACCGATCCCTGTGTTAAAATTCTTGTAATTATCTCTGCAAACACTCCAAAGGAACTGTACAACTGGGAGTTGCTGATCTTGAGGGAATGGTTCCTTATCTTAGTTTCCTCATCTCTTTCAATAAACTGGCCTGTTTTGCAGCTGCTGGTCATAAATTTACGTATAGCAGAGAGAAACAAGCACCTGCAAGAAGTATAACAACTGTATTCAGCACATAGCTATCCAATATCCTATCCATCCTATTTGGCTAGGAGACAAACTGAGAATTTGTTTATAGATTACCTGCCCAGTAAGTGGTCTGTATCTCCAACTTCTGTGCACTGCACCAGGGGTCACTTATACCACCTTACTGATGTTCCTCAGCAGGGGCAGAGACAGTACATGACAACTGTTCTTCTATTATAATAATTTAAAATATTTACACACTGCACAGCCATTCTTTTACACACGCACAAAACTGGTATACTAATGAACCGCACCTACAACATTTTGCAAAGATTCATACATTGTTGGGTTTCAAAGCATGAATAAAACATAAATCTGTAGCCTTCTAGAATACAGACAACTGGAGGGCCTGTGGAGGGAAAAAAAAAAAAAAGGTGCTCCCTCTAAGTTTAAACTCTCTCCAGAGACCATTCACTAGCTTCAAAATATACACATTTGGCATTAATAAGGTCTCTTGGGAAAACCCACAAGTTAATTTAGTTTAAAAAAGTGTGTAAAACCAAGTAGTACTCAGAGAAGAGCGAGCACTGTGTAACACATAGTTACTGAGATACACATTTATATATTTAATGTGTGAAAAATAAAGTGCTTTTTATCAAGTCTCAATGCAGGGACACTATAAAACTTTTCAACAACTGTAAAACAAATAGATACATAGAATACTGAATCAAACATACATGAAAACAGTGAACATCCTATCTGATTGATGCCCCAAGACAAGACATTCCTTCATATACATGGTATATACATATATATTCCGCTTTACTCAATATATTATAATAATATATATAAATTTTGTTCAACTCTAAAAAAAAAAATTGTACAAATATGCAACAAGGATCAAGCACAGAAGTCCAAGACTGACAAAGAATTTGCTATCCCTGCCCACACCATCATCTCCACTCCTGGGAAAGATATGCCAGCGCTCTTTGCTGGGGTGCAGTGCCTCCACATCCTGCAAGGCACTGTGAGCAGCAGCTGTGAAGTTGTCATCGCCAGTGGTGAGTAGATCAAATACACACGAGTAAAAATAGATGTCCTTCACAAGCATCTTCTCATGGCATTTGGTGGTGGCTGTTTCCAGTGTATACCCTGATTGGGGATGAGATGCAGCACCCCAAGGAAGCAGCTTTCCCATCACAGGCAATGGCAAGTGGCCACTTGGATCAATACGTTCAGTGGAAGGGCAGCCATTCACACACAGCTGCAGATCCTGATTCTCCTCAAAGGCCATGACCAACTCCTGGGGCATGCGAATGGCCAGGGTCAGGTAGTGCCCAAGCTGACGGATATACACTGTGGTTCCAATGTACCTTGCATGCATCTCAATATATTTGCCATTGACTTTCTCCACAATGTGCAAGCTCCTGGTGTTCTCATCTCCTCCACTTGTTGTGCCATCAACAAAAGCTGCAGGCAAGTCATCAGTCATTGCTTGATATACTTTCTGATCTGTGCAGTCTTGGTATGATTTAAAGATAATGGTTATCTGTGGGGGAGGGGGGAAAAAAAGGCAAAGTTAGTGGAAAGAAATCATAATCTCAATCCCTTTTCCATTTTGTAACTGAGTATGTCTGGAACTGCCCACTACCTTAAAACCTGACAGTTGTCCACGATTCATGCCTAAGGAAAACAGCCTGTACACATGCTTAAAGCCGTATTTTACTGGATGGCAAATGTTAAATTTGTTTTTTTGTTGGTCTGGAAGTAAGACTATTAGCATGTGGCAACAGCCTTTAGGTCATGAAAGGAAAAGACTATATTTAATTAAGCATAACAACTACCGCCTCACAGTTTCTTAACACTTTGGAATGCATCCTGCAATGACAGAGAAGCATAAGGACCGAGTAATTACCGCAATGCTGGCAACTATGGCAAAACCAGAATGAGACCACACAAAATCAGGGAAAGGTATAATCAGGACCAAAAACAACAACTAGTCAAATAACGGCTTAGGGATTCTCGTTACATTACTCCTAGGAACTAGGAGCTTTGACACTTTGAGTCCACTGTGCTAGAAAATGTGCCCACAGGAGAAACAATTCAAGACTGAAAGACACTGAAAGATGTGCCTTTGTGATGTTGACTTTCAACATCAAAATCATTAGCATAAAACAATTACTATTTTTTTTAAGATTAGAACTAGCCTTTTAAACCTTTCTACTTATTGGAGTAGGTCACAACAAAAGAAAAAGCAGGTCTTCCAGTCTTACTTGAAGGGAATAACTAGGCTATATGACAGACCAAGTTTGGAGTGTCTAGCAGCTTTCCTAAAACAAAAATTAGAATGAGAATTCATATCCAGGTATTACAAACAGATATGCTACTTCCTTCAGAGGAAGAATGACTAGAGGGGAATAACTTCTTGAAAAAGTCAAAAGACATTTTGCACCAAGAATAGATATTTTAATAATTATTTTAATCGATTGATTATATTAAATTATTTACAGTCTATGATTTAAGTAGTCTGCTATGAGACTCACATTACTTCAAAACATATCAGAAGGGATTTTTAAACTAAGGTTAAACTTAAAATCTGTTCCACAGCAACCTCACATTTTAGTTTCAATTAACCATTACACTTCTGCACAACTTTCATTTCTGCCTCTCTGTTTCAAAGAGCAAGAGGTTAAATCAAGAGCCAGTTACAAACAATTTGAATAAAACCTCTGCCCTCATTAGCCTCACCTCTCTACACCACTTGTATAAGACACAAGTCTTCCCACCTCTCTCCTTCCACTGCAACAATTTCTTCTTCGGAGTATGCAGACATATCCTAAACAGTATTATATTTATTTTCAATATTTGGTTCATCTCAGGTGGTTGATGTTTTGTCAGTGTTTGTCTCACAACATGGACACTACTTTTTATTTTGACTTCATATGTTCTCACCAGTGCTGACTGGATTTCTCCAATGGTTCTTCCTTGCATTAATCAGTTATACAGCATGAGATGTATCAGCTCTATACCTTGAGACCATCTGTAGTCAAGTAATTTGGTCAAGTGATGATTGTGAACCACAGCTGAGCTGGAATGCTTATGCCCAAAATCCAGAAAAGGCAAAAGTACCCCTGTTGCTGTACAGATGACCTCACAGCTTTGTTCTTAGTAAAGTAAGCTCAGCAACCAACAGAGAAGAAACTTGAGGACTCTCAAATGATTAGTATTTCTGCATATAATCCAGGCCATAATGCAGTAAAAGGCCTTTTATTTTGTGTAACACAGTTTGGATGAAACAGACTTCTATCTCAGCCTGCTCAGACAAAGAAGCATTGCTATTTCCTTAAGCACATTTGCATTGTACTGCCAGGAAAGAATAATTTAAACACCTACAGAAGTAAAGCTCTAAGTCTCTTTACCACTTGAACAAGCCTGGAGCCAAGAAGAAGTCTCATAGTTTTAATGAGACACTGAACTGGCTGCTTGTGTAAATATTTAAGCAAGGCACCTGGCAAAATTTATCAGGAAGCAGTTACCAAATTGCTCTCTCCAGAACTCCCTCATTTACAAGAATGAAATGCACACAATTTCAGAACACAGAGAAGGAACAAGAAGCCTTCACCCTAATTTAAGATTAGCAATAACAATGGATGCTGAATGAGAGCTGAAAGACTATTAGATGAATAAAGGCCTCCATATACATTGCAAGAACACTCTAAACAGAGACTCAACAGAGACCATTAAGATTTTCCAAGGACATACTTGTATTTAAACATTGCAGCTCAATACACTGATTTTTAATACGCTACTGTCTGTTGGGTGACATCCATCTAATCCATGCCAAATCAGTAAAATCAGAGGGCTGCATGGGCTTTGCCTTATCACACGTTCCTTTATCAGTATCATGCCCTGGTACTAACAGAACCTGTTGCAAAGGGAGATGAAGCAAAATGTCATTGCAGAGCTCTCTCTTTAAATTCCCAAGGTATCAGAGAGTATTAAAAAGCTAAAATGGTTATTTCTAACAAACTCAACATGTGTTACATATGTTTATGTACCTACAGTACTTTTCACATTCTGTCTGGTTCCCCAGAACTCCTTCACAAAGCTGCTTTTGCAGTACTGTTTACAGACTAGAGATTAGCTACCCTTTCTAAACTTAGGATGGAAAAATCCAAATGCCAAAATCTTCACAAAAAGAAAGATTGAAAACTATCAGTGTATCAGCCTTGTTCTTTGGGCATATACAGAGGTCTTCTGCAGTGAGGCACCCTGAAAGGTGAAAAGAAAGGTTTCCAAAGTCGTATCTGAGGATACAATAAACAAACATCAGGTACAGTAAGATTACTAAACCAAAGAAATCCCACATATAAAATTTACACATTTCATTTTGGACTTCATCCTCCCACTCCTACTGATGCCAGTACTGATGGGTACACTGCTCAAAAAGCTTTCTTAAATTCCACTGCACATACACTAACTTTCAAAGATGGTGTTACTGAGCTGTAAAACTGTCATTTCTAAAGACCCTAATGTGTTCATAGAAGGTTTAAGGCTTGCGTGCCTTAAACAAAAACACTTTCAACTCTTGAGTTCTTGTACTTATTTTCCTGTGGGAATCAGACATGTAAGGGTTTGATCTGCAGCATTAGAAGAAGACAGACACAGAAGGGTTTGATCTGCAGCCGTAGAAGCTTAGATTGATGAAAAAATACAATACACACAAACTAAGCAGAAAAATCATAAACTTGTATTTCTATAGTTGTAGGTGAGAATATGCCTTAAGTAAGTGAGAAACTGTACTGGTAAGATGGTGAAGGGTTTTTAATGTAGGGGTGAGGTTGTATGGAATAAGCTAAAAGTTTAAAAGTTATAATAGAAGCATGTGTGTGCCTGTGAGTTAGAAGCCCATTCGATAAAAGTATGCATAGTGCAGTAGAAGTAAGTAAAGGTGATAGGTTAGAAAAGTAGAATAAATCCTGTGGCAACTGTCTATTGGTTTAATAAGTCATATATTGCCTTGTAACAAAGAAACTTGTGACTACTTTGTCAGGTAGGCAGCCGACTGCCTGCTCCTCTACAATCTCGCAGCCTCTGAGACTGATGTTTATCTGAGCAATAAATTGTTCTTAGCCTGATGGTAGTCCCATCTCTACATTTCTAGCAGCAACAATAATATCTTCCCCAGTGCCACACTGCAATTACAATGATGAAGGTATCACTATGTTGTTATTTTACTATGCATTTCACAGAATTCTAGAATTGTCTGGGTAGAAAAAGACCTCTAACATCATTAACTTCAACCTTTATTATAACACTGCCAAGCTTGGGGAGGAGTGACTGAAAAAGTGCCCAGTGGAAAAGGACCTAGGGATGCTGGTTGTTCAGCCGGCTGAACATGAGTCAGAGTGGGTCTAGGGGGCCAAGAAGACCAAGGACATCTTGCCGTGGGTCAGACAAAGTGCAGCTGTATGGACCAGGGCAGGACTGTATCCCATACTCAGCACTGCTGAGGTGACACCTCAAATCCTGTGTTGACCCACCAGAAAGACACTGAGGTGCTGGAGCAAGTACAGAGGAGGGAAACAGCTGGGAATGATCTGAAGCACAAGCCTGATGAATAGAGGCTGAGGGAGCTGGGGACGTTCAGCCTGGAGAAAAGGAAGCTCAAGGGAGACTTCACTGCTCTCTACAAGTCTCTAAAAGGAGGTTGAAGCCAGGTGGGAGTCAGTCTCTCCTCTCAAACAGCAAGTGACAGGATGAGAAGAAATGGCCTTAAGCTGTGCTGTAAAGATTTAGATGTAATATTAGAGAAAATTTCTTCACTGAAAGAGTTGTCAAGCACTGGAGCAGGCTTCCCAGCCTCTTGAGTCATCATCCCCAAAAATGTTTTAAAGGCATGCAGTCACAGCACTTACAGATCACCTTTAGTGGTGGAATTGACAGTTTGCAACTCGACTCAATGATCTTAAAGGTCTTTTCCAACCTAAATGATTCTATTGCAGCCTCCAATGAAACTGCAGTATAAAGCTACTTCTGCGTAATAAGACAAATTAATCTCTACATTAAGCAAATGTCCATAAAGATGAAAAGAATAATGACATGTGACAAGTTTCCTTATCCTTCTACTTCTTAAAACATTTAGAACATTTATCTTCCAATTGCCTTTTAATTATTTTTCTATTACAATGTGCTCACTGTGCAATAATTTCCTGCAAAAACGAAACCATGCTACAAAAGAGAGATTTAAAGTGTTTTGACTCTGGGTAAAAGAACATTTATCCCCCAAATTCCTTTACCCTGCTGATAGCACCAGTTCCCAGGTTCCAAGGTTTATACCCAATAAATCACTACACTAAAAAGCTCTGTAGTTTTTTTCCTTCTCTGTGTCATTGAACTCACTCTCTCACCTTCAAGCTGTCTATTATAAAACACCTGGAAATGGCAAACTCCCATTTCCAATTAATGCAAACAAGAAGACACCTCCAAACAAGAAGGAAAGCTTTCCATTGGCAAGCCTAAACATCTCTACCTCAGTTCCTATTCTGGGGCAGTTACTTCAGTGATATCCAGAATACCTGTCACAGGTGCAAAAGGCTATAAAGACTTTGTACTCCTCCAAATAAAGCACACAATAAATAAAAATTTAAAAACCTCAATGTTCTATTTAATGCACTATACAATACCCTTCCACCTGCTCCCTGTAATAGACATTTATTGTCAGGGAATTGCAAAACTCCCTCCAAGACACGGAAGCTCTTTATCTTTATCTACAGCTGCAGAAATCTAACATGAATAATGCCCGTGATCTACTCAAAACACATGCAGGAAGTCTGTCAAAAAGAAAAAAAGAGCTTAAACTTTAACTCAGTGTCCCAATTACTTGCTGATGATCTCCCTTTTCCATCTGAAAGGCCCTACCATCCTATGCCAAGAGCCATAAGCACATCAGGCAAGCTCAAAAAACTGGAGTTTCGAAGTTTCAGCTAGACCACAGAATGTAAAATAGCTCTGCTCATGGTGAAAAACATATGTTATTATGAGTAAAACAAATGTGCAGAACACCTACAAACAAACTGTCAAGAGCATTTTTGTAAGTACATAACTCTCACAAGATGTGCTTTTCCAATTAAGGGATTCAAGGGAAATTTTTCCTGCTTTTCATACTTTCATGCCAGATGGAAGGTGAGGGGTAGGGGAGAAACAACATGCATTTATTCCTCACATTCTTATTTGAAGTGTCCTCCTGGCATTCTCTTGTCCTTTATGAACTTACTGGATAGTCCTCAGGCTGCTGAGGTTCCCATAGTCTCTTACGTTTTGGAGAGAGAAGAAAACTTCACACGTAAGGTTGCCTTCATTATCAACTCCCTCAAAGACTGGTACAGCAGAAAGCTGGGATCAAAGTGAAAAGTACAAACTCCCTACAAGGGCAAGGGAAGGTTTGCATCTTTCAAAAGGACAATGGGCTGATGAGTAACCATCCTGTTTCTATGGCTTCTTAAACCACTTCCAAGAAAAATGCCTTCAGGAAAAACTAAATCTTCTGCTCTTGCTGTCCTTCATTAGGCCTGCTTTAGACAGGACTAATTAGGTTAGTATTTGCTTGGGCTTCTGTACAATTTAAGTTCAGCATATACCTTTGTTTTTATTTCCCATTAAACACCAATTTAAAATACGTGCAATGAAAAAACAGCCAGACTAACAAAAAGGAACAGTCTGAAAACTTTTCATATGATGAAGGTAGAAGACCTATTGGCATGCTCTCAGCTAGGGATTACTCTATGTAGATAACTGTTACTGAAGTGTAGCTCTTTAGAAGTCATTTAGGGTACCCGGTGGCCAAAACAATTTAAGTACATCCAAGAGCATATAGTCAACCACAGTTAAAATGGAATACTTGCAGAGGAAAATGTTACTGGGGTGAATAAGCTATGCAGAGGTGGTGTATCTTAACAGGTCTTTTCTATTTCATTATAGTAGTTTGAGAAATAAGAGTCAAGGGCATGCATTAGAGATACTGCATATCTTCTAAGTCACTTGAATATTCCAACAACCTTCCTTGCCTACAACAGGTGTGCTAAATTCTGTTATCTGTCAAAAATAAAGAAAAAAATTCAAGGACTGTGGAACTGTTGTGTGGTTTTCAGCTTTATTGTTTTTAGTTCTGTGCTTCAACATGTTAGTAACATCCTGTTTTATGTACCCCTACATTATTTCCTAGTTGGTTTCACCCTACGTTGTACCAACCCCCTCTTTCTATCAATCACCCTTGCTCCTGCCTCTTCTTCCTGACACTTTGATGTCAATCCCTCTAATCCTGCCGCTACAGCCTGTCAATCTTAGTAATCCTCGTCCCTTCGTCTAGATTCTTCCATGTCAGTTATGTAAATTTCCTCCTCTTATTAGTCAGTTACATCTGCTCTCTTTCCTTCTCCTATTCCATTGTTATATGGTAATTTAGTCCCTCCTTATGCCCCTCCCCAGTTGTTAACCACTGGTTGTTAGGCTGACTCCTCCCCAGAGTCAGCCCCCCTTTACAAGTTAAGGTATCTGTGGTCTCCTTGCTCCTCTGTGCCTGTTCCCTCCCAGTTTCCTTCTTTGTTATCGCTTGCGGTCTCCTTCCTCAGGGAAGGAATAAAAGCAACTTAGAAACTGCAGCAAGAGTGTCCCTCTCTTTCTCCTAAACCACTTCTGCTCGACGAGGATCCCTCTGGTCGCCTGCTCGGCCAGGTCACGAGAAGGGGCTCCTACCAGCGGCTGAACTGTTACCCCTGGCCCTAGCCTGTGGCTCAGGCGGGAGCGGCCACTCGGGGGCGCTCGCCAAGGAAGGGGGTCGGAGCCAGCCGGCAACCAGCGTCACCCCCTCTCCCGAGACTGGGGGCGCAGCGTCATGCAACATGTAAGTTATATCAGCATTAGAAATATTTCTAGTATCATAAACCATAAATCTTGTTTTATTTAATTGCTTCTGCACACTTAGCTGCACTTGGGCAATGACAGGGATTACCAGAAGAGAAGAAAAAAATATTTTACCCAAATCACAGGAAAAAAAAAACAAACAAACCTACTTGAGAATAAATAAAGGCAGAAGGCACACTTTTTAAAATAATGCTTTCCCTCAGTAAATACATACATTTACTCCTGGTGTTGTCCTCTTTATCTCTTTGAAAAGATATATACCAGCACCATGTGCTACCATAGTCAATAATTTTCAGAATGTGGCTAAAGTCAAGATCACCTGTCAAGTACAACCACACCCTAGCCATCCGCACAATTTGTACATAAGAATCTCAGTTTTTTCCTCTACTACTATCTGGAACAAGGAAAATAAAGAAAAAATCAGCAGGAGTTTAGCAAAACTGAGCATAAAAGCTTACTGCAGATTATGAAATGGAGTTTTTTTTCTTCCACTTTAGAAAAAGCCACTGGGGGAGATTGCAGGAGATAGAAGTCTGTTTTAAAAAGCATACTCAAGTAAGTCTCATTCACTTATTTTATACACCTTTAGAACTCATTCAAAATGAACTGTTTCTGACACTGGCATAAGTTAAGAAAATGTAATTCTGAACTTTAGTCCAATCTCTGTTCATTCATCCAAGCACTGCCATTACTTCAATACTTCAGAACCCAGCACAAACTTAATAGTAAAACTGATTTTCCTATATTAATACTACTGCCCAGCCATCTTCACAGAAGATGTGTAGCCTGTACTCTACTGTGACAGACAACTCCTGCTTCTGACTCCAGTAATTAAGAAAACATACTTCCAGGCTTAACAATACAGTGAAAATTCTCTGGTGTAAATGTCTTGAAGCTGTGTAAACATTGCCCGACGTAGCTTGACAATACAAGAGCTGCCCTACTACAATTTTTAAAAAAGCCCTTTTACTCCAGAAGAGATATGTGACAATATCAGCTTCAAATGCATGACTAAGTAATTGATGGACACACTTGCTACCTGCATTCAGCAGGAAGAGACAAGGACTTTTCTAAAGTTAAAGAAATAGCATCAGTTATTAAATACTAGTGGATATATTCCTATTCAAGACTCCTCAAAGTCTTGAGGAGGCATGCAATTTTAAGTTTTGCGCTCAACAAGGGTTTAATATTCTTGGCACAACTTTAAGGCCACTGCTTGTTTAGTAAAGCTGAGGTACTAAGTCCTTGTCACAAACATTTATCTTGCTACCTCCTCTCAGTTCTCTACAGTTCACCCTCTTGTTTTGGCTCTGAATCATCAGTGTTTTGGTACCCAGTTTTTTGAGCCAGTCTCAGTATTATCTGTTTTCTGCTGTTTTAGCTGTGAAGTTTAGAAAACTAATAAAAAGCAGACACATACATTCTTTCCATCTTTAAATTCCCTTCCAACCCAAAGCATTGTATGTTTTTTTAACTTCTAATTAGTGCAGAGGCAGTCACAGATGTACAATAATTAATAACTATTTTAAAGTGTTACATCAGTATCATTACAGGCTTGCGCACAGGTTTGCTTGTCTTAAGTAGGAGCAGAGGGAAGAAAAGAACCTATTTTGTTTGCTCATTAAGATGCTAAGAGTTTTACTTTTTTATACTACTGCATAGAAGATTTTCAAGCTAATACACTTCTTCACTGTTAAGGGCTAAATGACTTACTTAACTGTCTTGGCCTTTTACTTCTGCATGCATGCACAGTGCACAAAAATAATCTGTACCTTATTTGTAGCAGTAGCGCTGGATCCTGGCACCACAGGCACATTGGTCACTTGCACTGATAAGTATTTATTGTCTATGAGGGGCCAAGCGCCTTCCACTTTGCATGTCTGGAAGTGATCTTTAAAAGTCCTCAGATGAGGATCCCCAAACAAGCCACAAAACAAGTAAGTAGGAGGAGGTGTCTTCTCTCCCCCTTGATGTTCTCTTGCTTCTGTGTGGCCACTGTAATTGCAAGGATCATGGGTCATTTCAGAGTTGGCGGAGGATGTGGGTCCAGTTTTGGTACAGTTTCTCTGGGTCATGAGATCACCGATCCCAAGCACTGCAGAATGGTAGACTAGGTTTCCACGGCACACTTTGGAATTGCGATAGGTACACACAGAGTATGCCCGCAGGGCCTTGCAGAATTCCAAATCAAAGTCCTCAAGAGCTGTGTTTAGATGTGAAGTAAAGGACACAAAATCAGTGGTGCACTTCTGGATTCCACAAGATGTGTGCAGCTTACAGTCACCTAAGCAAAAATAAACAGCAGAAAGACATAAAGCAAACCTCCTGGGTGGCAAAACCCCATTCTACTTCCACAAGTACCATAGAAAACAAAAGAAATGAAAAAGTGCTCACCCATTAGGGAAACACTGCATTTTAGAAAAGAAGAGGTTGAAAGATAGAAAGATAACAACGGAGACTATCTCAGAGGCTGACAGGACTCATGATGTCTTAATCCATTACTTTTTATTGTCTAGATGAAAATTAAGAGCACCAAGTCCTGTCAAGTACAAGCCAAACATTTCTTTCTAGATACCAAGGTGATGATGCAATTCTGTGTTTAAATTAATCACTTAGTCAGTAAGTAAGTCTCCATTTAGTTTTTAAGTGCTTTACACAATTTACTGAATTTTTATATAGAATTCTGTCCCTCCAAAGGCAACAATGCAATTGTTTAGACATTGTTTAGATGTTAAACATGTCAAATGTCTAAAAATGTTTAGACAAAAACTAGACTGAATAAAGCAAAAACCAAGTTCTCTTCTAGAACCAGGGTGGGGGAGAATGGGTAGGTAAGTGGACAAGCAGTTTGCTTTATTTCCCTGGCACTGCCATAGCTAAAGCTTCACTGCTCATTTTCGGCAACTAAAGCACAAAAAAACCCAGTTGTCTGAAGTGCAAGTTTTCAGCTAACACACCTGTACATTGCAGTAGCTGTACCTTTCAGAGCACAATTCAGTAATAAGACAGGGGGGAGAGAAACTCTCTCCCACAAAAGCAAACCAGACAGATTTTATCTGATTACCTGATTTCCATAAAAAAGCAGTTAACATCCTTGCAAGCAAACCGAAGTTTTAGTTTTCTCCTCCACAGTTCTCACACATATGATCTGAAATCCTTCCAGATTCTCATGGCAGTTAGCAGCTTTCTGAAGGTAACTTTTACCAAAGAACATACAAGGGGCAAAAATTAAATGAACAAGACAAGCTAAGGGCAAAAGAACCACTTTTCACACAGGTTAGAACCAGGAGGACCCCAGTCTAGGAGAGATCACATTTCCTGCCATCCAAAGAGAAAATGGACCTTCATAAAGAATAGGGGTGCAACTTCATGTAACAGCTGCCCAAGCCTGCAAAACTATGAAAATTATCCGTGGGAACATTTATCTGAAATTTCTCGCTGTCATAAAGCAGGTTTTGAATGCCACAAAGATGCATGGAAGAGATTAAAAAAAAGGGAAAAAATATATGAGAAACCTGAGCCATGAGAAGTAGAAAATAGGTTGAATAACAACATTTTTCATTTTTAAATAGCTGTTTTCGGCAATGCACCCAGTGATAAGAGGATATCAGCAATTTTTTTTCTGCGCCTCAGCTGACCTTCCTGAGTCAGTATTCACGTGACTTAATCTGAATATCCAAACCATGAATTTATAAGAGCAATATGTTTTGCCAGTGATGTGGAGCTAACACAAATCTGTCAAAATCCCAAGACAACATAGAGTAGAATGAGGAATTCCTCACCTACAGCTAAGTATGACCATATAGGTAAGCTGAAAATTTCTTTGTGCAAGCCATACACACCTTTGCAGAATACAGAAAAAAACCCCTGACAACAATCAACTTCTGTATTTTCAGATACACAAAAAAGACCCATGCCAAGCAAAATGACAGAGGGAATACTGGGTTTAGAGCCAGACTTTCAAAGCATCAAAACTTTTATTTCCCTTCACTTGTATTCGTAATATTATTTTAATAAAAAATAAATCAGGCTAGCTTAGCAAATCTGTCAAGTTATCAAACAGTCCGATAAATCACAGAATCACAGAATTTTTAGGGCTGGAAGGGACCTCTGGGGAACATCTAGTCCAACCCCCCCCTGCCAAGGAAGGATCACTTGGACCAGGTGACACAGGAACGTGTCCAGGTAGGGTTTGAAGGTCTCGAGAGAGGGAAGCTCCATGACTTCTCTGCCAGCCTGTTCCAGTGCTCTGCTACTTCTAATGCAAAGAAGTTCTTCCTAACGTTGAGGTGAAGCTTTTTGTGTTTCAGTTTATAGCCATTGTTCCTCTTCCTGTCGCTCGGTACCAATGAAGAAATCTGGCACCATCCTCTCGGATGGAGATACTTATATGCATTAACAAGATCCCCTCTCAGTCTTCTCTCCTCTGGACTACACAGGCCCAGCTCGCGAATTCCTCCTCATGAAAGGCTCTACCGAGAAGGAAAGGACCCGCCAGCATCTCGCGTCTGCGCGCACACGGCTGCGCCCCGGTCCCTCCCAGCCCCACACTCCCCGTACCTGCGCGCAGCAGCAGGAGCCCCAGCGCGGCGAGCAGCCGCCGAAAAGCGGCGAGGGGCGCCTCAGCCCTGGGGGCGCGGGAGGGCACAGCGCTCCCCATGCCCGGCCATGCAGGTCGCCGGGTCGGCGGCAGGACGGCGCCACGGCATGAGGCGGCGGCGCGGGCGGGCGGGCGAGCGACCTTTTCCACGATGCTTCCCCCCTCCTCTTCCTGCTCCAGCGGGGCTACCGCAGCCACGGCAGCGGAGCGTGACACGACGGGCACAAAGGAACAGACCCCCGGTGGAGGGGGTGGGACACTGGCGGCGGCGCCTGCGGCGCCCCTCCCGCTGCGCTGCCTCCTATTGGCTACCTGAGCTGTCCGTCACGGCTGGCCCCGGCGCCCGACGCCCCCTGACGTCAACGACCTTCCCGCCGCGGGCCCCGCCGCCGCCGCGTCAGACACGGCCGCGTGCGCCCGCGTAACGAGCTGCACCCCTGAGACGGGATGGGCCGCGAGAGGCCGTCAGGGCATTGCCAGGACAGGGCAGGGAACAGCGCCGGGATAGGAAAGGAAACACTCCGGGACAGGGTGGGGAACACCGCCAAGAGAAGAGCCCAGCCGGGATAGGTCAGGAACACCGCTGGGATAAGAAAGGGGGCACCGCCAGGATAGGGCAGGCGATGGGGAAGACCTCCGGCGCAGACAGGGGACACGGCCGGAGAGGGCAAATGGCAACACCAGTGGACTACTGGGAACAGGTCAGATGGCAGCACAGGGACAGGGGTGGGTGACAGAACACCGAGACAGAGCAGGGGACATCACCGGGGTGAGAATTAGGAAAAGAATCTGCAGGAAAAGATAAATGCCATCATTTGAAAAGTGCCTGGGCATTCTGGCTGGCAGAGTTGAACATGAGCCACCATGGACCCAGGAGGCCAAGAAGGCCAATGGCATCCTGGCTTGGGTCAGCAGTAGTGTGGCAAGCAGGACCGTCCCCTTGTACTCACGACTGGTGATGTCATACTTCAAATCCTTTGTTTAGTTTTGGACTGCTTACATCTAGAAAGACATTGAGGTACTGGAAAGAGTCCAGAGGAGAGAAACAAACCCTGGTGAAGGGTCTGAAGCACAAGCCCTCTGAGAAGCGGCTGAGGGAGCTGGGGGCGTTCAGCCTGGGGGAAAGGAGGATGACTTTCTTGTTCTTTACAACTCCCTCAGAGGAGGTTGTTGCCAAGTGGGGATGGGTCTCCTGCTATGTCTCAAATGAAAGGACAACTGAAAATGGTGTTAAGTTGCACTAAGGAACCAGTATTGCTGATTCTGTGATATGGTTCTTCGGGAAAAGCATGGACAATATACAAATAAGAAAACCATAAACACAAAACAGACAAACTGATTCCCTTGGTTTTCTCTTTATTAGAAAGTTTCTGGAAAATAAATACCCCATAAACTGTTCATTTTATCAACCACATCTGAAAAAAACCCAGCCAACCAACCAAAACCGCCAAACCCCAGCAAAAATCTGAGCTAAAATAGCCATTAAAACTAATGTAAATTGCCACAACCTAGAAAGACCTTTAGTTTTCTCCTGTAGGTCACGTAGTATTCATTAATCTAGCTGGAGCTCTGAGAACTATCATCTATGGTTTCCTTTTTGTTCAGTGCTTTTAGAGAAATATTTCTGCTGTTCGCTTCTAAGAGACAACACTCTTCCTTTTAATTTCATATTGCTCTAATTTAATTTTTATAATGTAGTAACAGGTACTTGCATTCCTTGGAGCTGTCTTTGACTGTGACATTGTCACAGCAAGGGTACATGTACATGCTTCTTTTGGAGGCTCATAGAACCTCACCCTGTCTGTTCTCCCTCTGTTCCAGAAGTCAAGTAGCTGTATTAGTGCAGATGACTTCCTGTCTATCTTCTGCCTCAAAGGGGTTTATCCTCACAAGATCCATGCCACAGCAACATGCCCGGCCGCAGGCTTTGTTTGGGTTCTGGCTGAACTGTGGCTATATCTGAGCAGAGGCAGAATTTTCTCATGCTGAACTACATAGTATACGAAGTTCTACAGCCTTAGATGTTCATGATCTTATTCTTACCACTTAGCTCTATAAATAGCTTACCTAAGAAGATACTTCATTACAGGTCATACGGCATATTTCTTTTCTCTTAGGATCTAATATTGTTACCCTACTATGGACTTTTTTTGCTGGAGCAAAAAGTACAAAAAAACCAATATAATTGACAGGGTGATATATATAATTATGTTCCCTTAACTAGTGTTGATTCATTCTACAAGCATAGTTACTGATTTATGTAACCAGATTATGTTCTCCTATATCATGCTGCTTTATGTAAATCAGAACTAAAACTGAGTGCTTTTACCTGTATCAAGAAATTTTTGTCATGATCTATAATATTTCTAAAGATTTTTAAAGCATTCAAACACCCAGCTAATGCAGTAAAAATTCCCTGGGAGTAGGAGAATAGAGAGCTTGTAAGGGGTTTTAGAAGCTGAGGCAAATCTCTTGTCTGAAACTGTCTGAAAAGTGCTAAGGGTCATATTTTAAAAATAATTTCTCAGTACACAAATCTACAAATACATTGTGGACCGCACAAAGGATCTCTTGGGCTCCAGAGTAGTAACAGGTGTTCATCTGCTTATTGTGTGAGAAAGTAGTGGTGACCTGAAAGAAATAAGATGTCCTCTTGGATTGGGGGTTTCTTTCCCTTTCTCAAAGTTACACTTGGAATTGTAGCGTTCCTTAGCAGGCCCTTGCAGTGAGTTTTCCCTGAATGTGTGGCTCCACTGCCTATCCAAACCCTACAGTTTCTTTCCCTGCCTTTTTGGAACCAGGGGATCTGTGTGGCATGCCTGCCTATTTTCCCCCAGCCCCTATTGCCAAAATCCTCCTGGATCCTAAGGTGCACATCTGCTAATTGCTTCAAATACCACAATTCAATACACCATTCAGTTTAAAAATTTCTTTGATTATACAATGCTTGCAACCGTGGTGCAGCCAGTTTCATTTAAGAGCTTACTACAGATTGGTACAAATGCTCTGACCATATATAAAGATACAAATATCACTTTCAGTTCACACAATCAAATGTATTGCAGGTTACAAAGTAATGCCTACATATGTATATATACAAAGAGACAAAAATCAATTGAACTATCTAAACATCCACAAAGCAATAACTAAACTATCAGAATGAATCATGTGAGACTCTGTAGTGGTTTGAATTTATTTTATTGATTCCTTGTTAAGTTGTTCGTCCTGTTTTACCTCCATGTTCTCCCCAAGTTGGTTTACTCTTGGGTTTATCCTCCCTCGAAGCTGGCCCTCATGCCATTGCCTGCCTCTTGTTCCAGCTCTTTCCCTGCCTGTCAAGGAAACCTAGCCCTTGATTCCCAAACCTTCTCTGCTACCTAAATCTCAGGCCAATCCCTGTCTGCAACACTCATTTGGAATTCCCCTACTCCTTGAAGCCCCATTGGCCCATGTGACCCGTCTTCTCCATCCTCCTACCCCAACTGGCCCCAGACACTTGTAATCCCCTCTTTCCTCCCCTGAGGATTCCGTATTGGTTAGCTGTTTGTATCCACCCCCTGAATTGTATCTGTACAAAACCCCTTGGACAATACAGCTAGGGGCTTTTTGTCCTGCTCCCTTCACCTGGAGTAAACCTTGCTCCTTGTGGAACCTCAAGACGGAGAGCCTCTTCCTTTCTCCTCTGTGTGGTCCCCGTTGTGGCTTGTGTCTTGCACCTTAGAGCAAGTGGCTCTAAAGGTTCTGCCTCTGGTAAATCCTCATACTGAGGTAGTTCCCCATTCCAGTGTGGTGCTGGAGTTCTAAGAGCTAGTCTGAGTTCCAGCAGCCACCTCAAGATTCCATTTTTTTAATGCAGGAAAAAAGCCCATTCTTCATTCACACAACACATTTTTACACAGTTTTTACAGACCTTGTGTGCAACTTTAATTGGTTAATAGCTTTCTTGATAATTACTCTATTGGTTAGTAAAAGGTATTTTACTTGTCCATCAAATCTCTCTATTTTTAAATTGTTTATATATTTTCTTCGCTGAGTCTCTGGAATAGATTTAATGTTTATGCAGGTGCTAGTTGTTTTTTCACCCAGGAATAGATTGTTATGTTAATGAACTATTCATACCAAGATTGTTTTTGCATGGGAACTTAAAGTACTAGGTGCGCTTTGAAGAAATGACGGGCTAGCTGTCAATCTAGCAGAGCAGGCCTGATTTTATGAGACTTTTCTTCCATAATTTTTCTACCTGACTTCACACTAAATTGTACAACTCTACACAGCTGTACATGGAACTCCATACATATATAAGCATAACAATCTATGGTATATAAATATATTGACATCTGTGTAAATATAACAATTTACATGGTGAGCTTGTGCATAAATATATTGATACTAAAGTACCTATCTAAATCTCTGTATACTGTAACTAAGTAAGTATAATGGTATATAATTTGAAATGCAACTCTTGACATATAGAAACATAGGTATAGAAACATAGCTGAGTATAGATATAGAGAGAACACAGTATAGACGGAACCCAGCTGGTACATTTCCCCATGATTTCCCTCAGTCACTTCCTCCTGTGCAGAACAGTCCTTCTGGAAACAGAGCAGACAGAGATTTAGGTAGCAAAGGAAATACTGAGTCATCTCCACAACGCCCTTAGCCTTGCCAAAGTCTCAGCACACGTGCAGCTCCCCCAATCCCTTCAGATCCTCCAAGCCCATCAACCCCCACAGTGCTGCCATCCCCCTCAGTGTCCCCAGTGCCCTGAGCCCCACCACCCTTCTCAGCCCGTGCCATTTCTCTGTCCCCTCAGTCCCTGCCATCACTATCAGCCCCCCCAGACCCCTCAGTTTCACTGCTTCCTCTCATCCCCTACAGCCTTACCATACTCTCAGTGCCATCACTACTCACAGCAGCACCATGCCTTCAGTGGTGCTGTCCCCTGTGACAGCCTTGTTACTCTCAGCTGTTTTGGCCCTTCAGTGGCTCCCTGGTGGCTTGAGCCCAGATACTCCCGAGGGGTAGGTGCCTGGTGCCTCTGGTGGTTCCTTCCACTCCTGTCAGGTGTGGGCAGCAGGGACCTGGGGCTGAAACTGCCTCTCAGCCCGGCCTGCCAGCCCAGACCCCAGTATGACAAGAGGGGACAGAGGCAGCAGACTGGGGGAAGAGATAAAAAAGCTGCATATAACTCTACAAATATCAGTAGATTACCTAAATATCTGTAGACATAGAACTCTGGAAATACAGGCCTCTAGAATTATAACCTCACTTTTCAGAGTGCTGATGTGATGCGTACATCAGATGGGGTTGTACTCTGCCACAGATCACTACATAGCATGTAGCTCACATGCTGTCAACTCTCTGGAAGGTGGCTTCTGTCGTGGGTCTTTGCTGGTGCAGGACAGCCAGCAGCTCCTGCAGGAGATGCAGGGACTTGTCTGACGAGCTGCATTCAAACAGCAGTGACCCACAGGTGTCTCTGAGTCCTCTGAGAATTCCCTTCCACAATGTGCAGAAACATCCAGGTGCTAATGCCTCCAGCTGGAGGGGGGAGAAGTGCATGGTTTTAGTGGTAGTACAAAACTGGGGACTATCACAGCTAAACCATGAAAGTCAGAAGAGAAATGGATGAATGTATGCACTGAAAAGACTCTGATATTCTTTTACTGTAGAAAGAAAAGCTATTCATAGTCTAAGTGTACATCTTATGTACACAATTAGTAAGGAGAAGAATTTCAGAGTTGTATTGTGTTACACAAATCTGTTGTGCTGTTTGGCAGCCCCATGCTGTCTCAAGGACTCACCTACCTTGAAAATTCTCCTGCTTCCAGGCACACAAACAGGACTACCTCTATCCAGGGTCTGAAATCATGTTATTTACTTGCTGCCTTCTCCTCTCACCTGTGACACTGTGTCATCGTTTGAGCCTGGTGCAATGCCGGTGCTCCCAGGAGAATACCTTTTCCCTGGTACTTGTTGTGAGATGTGATCAGAGATAGAGCAGAGCAGGTTCTAATTTAAGAATGAAGGAAAAAAACTTTATTAACTTAAAACTACAAGAAAAAAACACAGAACACAGGATGAAAACTTTCTAAATTTCTTCTTCCTCCCCCCACCAAATTTCTAATTCTATTACCACCCCTTAAATCACTTACTCTCAGTCTATCACCACCCTTTAGTTAATCAATTCTCAATTCCTCGAGAAGAGAGGAGTCCCTCTTGCACCACAGACTTCTCCAGGAAACAGTCGAAACTTCTCGTGTTTCCGTGTCACGTGTGGCACCGCCCGGAGAACATTTGCCATCGTGGCCTCTTCCTTCCATGTCCAGTGCTCTCACCACTGCACATGGACCAGAGCTGCTTCTAGGGTTTTTCCCTTTAAGGATGCTTTGTCTAGTTCTAAAAAGAGCACAGTCTCTCTCCTTTTGGGACACCTGTCTCCCCTAAATTTCACCCCCTGGGGCTGAGTGGTCTCTTGAACAGAGATCATCTTCTTCTTCTTTGAAGACGGAGGGCACCACTACCACTCTTCTCACTCGTCGTCTCTGTTCACACACTTCCACATCACTGCACTCTCTTGGCTCTGAGCTATTGCCTCCCCCTAGAATGCAGTCTCTGTGTCACAGGAACTCAAGTGGTTCTGTCCTGGCTATACAAGAAAAGTCTAGCTAAATGCCACTCCATCATCTCCTCCCACTTAGGATTCTTCTCAACTTCTCTCAATGTTTTTAACTTGCCCATTTCTTGCTATCTTACTCTATCTCATCAACTTCAGGAGGAATCAGCATTTGCAAGGTTTCCATCATCTTACGAAGGATTAAAAGTCCCAGGTTCTACCAGTTTGGTTCATGAACTCCCACAGCTGGCTGCCCTGCCGGGCACCCCTCCTTCACGCCAGCTGCGCTATCACAACAGGCACAGGCTCTCGCTCTCTCTCCCTCCGGCGGGGGGGGGAATGGGGGATGGCTGCCCAAAGCCCTCGCAGTGCTCTTCCACCCTTCGGCCCAGGCCTGGCCTACCTCCCTCCGGCCACATGGCTCCCCTCTCCCCCCCCAGTTCGGAGCCGGGCAGGAGAAGGTCTGCTCTCTTCCAAGACCGGAACCTAAAAAGAGTTTCCTCTGGGAGTTCACAGCTTTTAACCCCCTGTGTTCTCAGAGGTGTATCCATGCCCTCAGTGGACAAACCAGGTGCCAATATTAAAATCTGAACACTGATTGGCGTGACCACACCATCCCAAAAGACCTCATTTCTTCTCAAACCACGACACACTGGCATCAGTTTGTTCTTTTCAGTAGCACTTTATTTTGACATCTATAATTTAATAGCAGAGGAAAATTCCATACAAAACTCCACTTTCTACCAACAGTGCTTCCCTTTTTTGCTCCTTGCAAATGTCCACTGTAAAAATTGAAGTTGTGACTCAGTGAGAATTAGTTATCTCAGAAATTTACTCACCTTCTGTGGGCTGGATTTTAGAGTCCAGCAAATAATTTTAAAATGTGCCTCTGGTGCTTTTAAATCTCTGTCCTATCCATGATGGATATGTGCTGCTGTCCAGCACATATCCATCATGGATTGGACAGAGATTTAAAAGCAATGTCTGCTGAGGGATCTGATGCTGCAGATTCCGACAAGCCAAAGGGAATTTTCTTTTTGCAAAGGCACCAGGAGTCCAATGCTGGGTAGGTGTTGGGGGAGATGAAACAGAAAAGCCTTATAAATATGATTGCCTGGCAAAAGATTTTGAGAATATGGACACTATAGTGGGACTGAAATGAAAGCAAGCTTTGAGACACCAAGCCTTAGTTGCTGAACAACTGGAAAACAATGGTATGGCCGGCTGAAGGTAATCCCCTTTTAATTAAACAATACCCTCTGCTTGCAGACAGGTCTAAGGGTCAGAGCAGACCCTAGTAGCTTGGCAGAAGGGGTTGAAAGAGTAGTTTTTAGGGTTTAAAATGTAACACAGTATGGTAATGTAATGATTCTTGTAGGCTGTATGTGGATGCTACAGGATTTGTATCTTGTACTAGATTGGTTAGTGAAAATTGGAACATTCAGTACAGAAGAAGATTTATTGTATTGTAATGGGAACTTCGCTCTTTTGCTCTCTTTTCTCCACTCTTACTCCTCTCTTTTGTCCTCTCTTTTGCTCTTGCTCTCTCTCTCTCTCTCTCTTTCAGGTTCTTCTTTGGGGCTACTCTTTTTGGCCTGCTCCGAGCTGTGGCTGGCAGCTCCAAGCAGGGCCCCTGCACCCATGCCCTTTCCAATAAAACGCAATTTCTAAGACCTGGCTTCAGACATCTTTTGTCTCTGTCTGTCCTGACCATCTTACCCACCCTTGCTCCTACAGAGAGGGAACATTTTTTTGAGAAGGTCTGACTTTTGAGGCTGTCGGAACAATGGTCAAAGTGGGGAAAATGGGCAGATACATCTACGGGTGAATCCACATTCTGATGGGTGCTTCAAGGACACCCCCCGCCATGCTCTGGACGTGTGCATTTAGGGGATGTGTCCCTGAGGTGTTGACAACACAAAAGCTATTCAAATGTCAAGCTATGCAAGCACATATGAGATTAATGTCTCCCTAGCCTCTACACTTGCATGGGGACACTCAAGCTTTAGGCATCCAGAATTCATGATTCATGAAAAAAAAATGGGAAAAGACAAACAAGAAACCTGCTGTACACACCAAACAAGAAACCTGATCTTGCTGTGGTATGATTTCTCCAATAAATATCTGCGGCCTGTGAAAATGTCGGAGAGTTTCCCGGGGCAAATCTTGAGCCACAGAGATCTACCTGTAATGCACAGAAGGAAGGAAGAAAGTGCGGAAGCATCTTTCCCCCTCCCATCATTTTTAAGCCAGTTTTTCTCTCCATCATAAAAAGACAATACTGAGGATCAATGCATCTGAGGAACTGAGAAGCTTTTCCTCTGGTGCTGTGCTACAGACAGATTCAGCAGCATCACTTCACAAAGGACCAAAAGTCACTGCATTTGTGCCCCTAAAATCTCAGAGGATCCAGACAGAAGAGACTTACACGCTACCTGTTTGCTCTATTGACCCACTTCTGTCCAGTACAGCTTTTCATGACAGAGAATAATAACAGGGGCAGCTCCCTGTCACCCATGCAACTGAGGGACCCCTCTGGCCTTAAGACTCAGGGCATTATAAGCACCCACTTTGTAAACAACTAGTTCTGCTCTCATGGCAGCCAACCACCAAAACCCTACTGACTTCAGTGTGAGTAGCAGCAGTTCCCATACCTTATGCATATGGCTGAGTCTGTGCTGGACAAATGAGACAGATAGCAGCAAAAAGAGCTGTCTTTCAAAACAACCACCTGCCACTGTTGCCTCCTATTTGCAGTAGTGTCTCAGCAGCCCAAGGCGCCTGGCCATCCTCAGTACCAGCTTAAGTTTCTGGTGACAGGCCCTGGGCTCCTGGAGGTTATGCACCAAGCAGAGGTGGGGACTCCCTCTCCAGACTGAGCAGGGCAGCCCAAGGCAGCAGTTGTGCTCATCCGCATCCTTACTTCTCGGAGAATCAAAAATGACCATTTTATGACTGCTGAACCCAAGACAGCATCCAATATTCCTGTCACTCCCCAGTCCTGTTCTCACAAACAGCAGGCCCAGCATCACCATCCTTCACTCACTCGGTTACCAGCTGTGTCAGAAGTTCTCTCTCACATGCTCCAGGAACCTCCTGGATTGTTTGCTCTTCTCTGCACTGTATTGTCAGCAGATATCCCCACCTTGTTCTGTTCTGCTTGCAGAGCCTTGTACCTATTTATCCATGGGCACCTGGAAGGGGAGGCAGTCACAGAGGAGTCTCTGCCCTGTCTGTGCTGGGCAGGAACTGAAATACTCTATAGTCACAGCTGAAAGCCTATATCTGTACAGGATATTTTGGCTAACCCACTCTTCCTTAGGTTTTGCCGGAAATGCAATTGCCCTTTCTTCCTCATCTAGAAGTATCATGGCTTGGCAAAAGCTGGGCACTGGGCCCTATTCTAAAGCCAGGACAGAGCAGATGAAGGAAGGAGACCCCCAATTCCAAACTATCCCTAAACCCACAGAAACAAGACTTTCCATCTTTAAGAAACAATGGACAATTCAGAAGTGCATGTATAGCTTATACACAAGGTGGCAAGGAATACAATCTGCCAGCAATGTTGATCTTTTACAAAGTTTTACTGCAGGTCCCACTCAGGACAGTTGACACTTGCAAAAGCCATTCTGAAACAGTCTTTGCCATTGCAATGGTCAGAGATTCCAGGCTGGACAGAGGAAGGGCTGATTTTAAAAACAGATGCCACTCAAAAAACCCAGAATGAACAGTCCTTTCCAAACTCATTGCCTCACAGGCTTAAGCAGGATTTCTCTGGTGCCCAAAAACACCCAGAGATAGGAGTGAGGGGGCCATTTGCATTCCGTCTTCATGACCTGGTTATGACAGGCGAATATGGTCTGTAACCCCACTAATTCATTCATCCTGGAGTCTTCAGTTTCCTGGAATTTTTACCCTGACTGCACTCTGGGAACGCTGCTTGCTGTCGCAGGGATTATTTCCTTTCAGAAACTCCAAAACTCACTCAGATTTCTCTTTTCTACAGACAGGACTGATTTGAGTTGCCAAAAAAGACTAAAAAAAGCCATTGCTCAGGAACCTCCAACATGGTAAGAAATGTTGATGCCAGTAGGATTTAGGCCTAGGCTGTTCTGAAGCCCACTAAGATACCGCTGGTGGTTTTCAGCACCAGGGAAAGAGCAGGGAGACAAGTAGTGCAGTGCCAATGGACTTTGCTGTTGTTTGCAGGGACAAGTCCAGTGCAAAGGAAATCTACTTTTGCAGTAGCTGCAAAGAGGCAGTAAGCTTACCAATTTATTAAATGTACCAAGACACAGGCAAGAATTCAGCACACAAGTATATCTGCCATCTGTGCAAACAGGACCACAAACTTATCTAGGCCACCCAGATACATGAGAGAACAATATCCATTTTATTTAGAAGCCTGAAGTGGTCAAAGAGTGTCCTAGGTTGCAATATAAAAATGTATTCTATTCCCATCCTCAAGAGAGCTGTTGAAATCAGGAGGGGCATTGTTTTTCCTTATCTCCTGTTAATGGGCTCATCAATGCCTTGCCACACGACTCAGCGATAACTCCCTCCAGGAGCCATTTCTGTTTAATGGGTAACCAAGGTCCCACCACATGACTCAGAGTGGTATCAGCCCATTGTGAGATGCTCTGCCCAGAGGGGAGGAGCTAAGCATCCCTACCTGGATATAATCTGGGCTTTGGGACAGAACAAGCTGCTCTTACCCCCTGGTTTCTAGAGGACAAGAGCCACCAGATCATTTCTACAGGATCACCACTTCAACAAGACTATTTCGTCTGGACTGCTACCACCACCCTAACTAGCATGGTGTCAGGTTGTATTCTGACTCTCTCAGTGGTTTTTCTTTTGTACTATTGCATGTATTTTGGGTTTTTTGCCCTTTTCCTAATAAATTGTATTTCTGACTTGGAGTCTCTCACTGGTTTTGCTTTCAAACCAGAACAAAGAGCCAATGAATTTGAAAAAATAGTACAGTTTTGAAGAAAATTGATGCCCCTTGGTTAATAAAAGAAAAAGCAAACAGAACTGCTTGGGGTTTGGTTTGATTTGCTTAGGTGTTTTGTCTTGGGATTTGTTTGTTTGTTTTAAAATTGAAATGAGAAAGGTTCAATGTACCCTGGCAGCCAGGACAGCCAACTATGTCCTGGGGTGCATCAGGCCCAGTGTCACCAGCCAGGCAAGGGAGGGGATTGTCCTGCTCTGCTCTGCTCTGCACTGGGGTGGCTTCTCCTAGAGTGCTGGGGGCAGTTTTGGACACCACAATATAAGAAAGACATTAAGCTATTAGAGAAGAGCCAAAGGAGGGACACAAGGGTCTAGAGAAGAAGCCGTATTAGGAGTAGCTGAGGTCACTTGGTCTGTTCAGCCTGGAGGAGAGGAAACTGAGGGGAGACCTCATTGCAGCCTACAACTTCCATGTGAGGGAAGAGGAGGGGCAGACACTCTTCTCTTCTCTGTGGTGACCAGTGACAGGACTTGAAAAAAAGGCATGAAGTTAAGTCAGGGGAAGTTTAGCATGGATATCAGGAAAAAGTTTTTGACCCACAGGGTAATTGGGCATTGGAACAGACTCCCCAGGGAAGTGGTCACATCACCAAGTCTTATGGTTCTAGAAGTCTTTGGACAATGCTCTCAGGTGCATGGTATGATTCTTGGGGTGTCCTGTGCAGGTCCAGGAACTGGACTTTATGATTGTGATGGGACTCAGCCAAGTCAATATATTCTGTGAGTGTATGATTCTAGGATTCAACGTGGATTTCAAAGGCTATTTATCATACTGCTGAACTTGCTGCAGGAAAATTCTTGTCATTCAGAGACAGAACTCAAAACAAAAATGTGTACATATAGTAAGTTTGACTGATGTTTCAAAAGTTTATTACATGCTGGCCTGATGTATCAATTACAATCAAGTTTTATGACTTTCAAATGGAGTACCTCATTTTCCAAAGTGGAGCAATTCTAAAGTAAAATATAGTATATTAGAATAGAATAGACATACAATTGAAACATAGAGGGACACACACTATTTTAATACATAGAAAGTGTTCAAAAAAATACACAAGTGAAATGTTATAAGGTCCAAGGCAAGAAACAAGTCTCGTGGTTTTCTTTTATCTAATCTGAGCTCATTAATTCATCAGAGGATATCTGAAAGTAGAACCTTGTTTCCCCTCTCCTAGGGGCCAGGACTTTGCCCTACAGGCAGCAAGACAATAAATATATTTGTGTTTCTCTCTGTCAGAAACTGAAATGGTTCAAGCCTTAAACATTGTTATGAAGGAGTTTTGCCCATTATAGAAAAAATATACCTGTATAAAGAAGCTACAACCATGGAAGCCCACCCCTCCTTGAAGATGCCTGACTAGAACGTTGGACTGTGAGGGAAGCCACCTAGATAAGATAAAGGGGACACTATTGTTCAATTGTCTCAGGTCTGGGGAGAAGCAAACAAGGCAGAGTGAAAAGAATGCATCTGCAAGAAAGCCAAACGCAGCAGAAAACCCTTCCTTGGCTGGGTTTGAGGTGAGGGAGACCACAGCGAACAGAGGCCAGGTTTACACAGTCTCCCCCTGAAACAAGGTGGAGGAGGAGGTTTCAAGTGTGTGGTGTAACTTCTGGTCAGAGGCACTGAACACCCATGCTCCTCTACAGAAAAAGAAGCCCATCTGTGAAGCCCAAACCCTGGGAAGGCCACATTGAAGGGACATTCACATGGGAGCAGCTGATGGGGTGTGATAATCCATCAAAGACATGCCCTCCCCCCACCAAAGTACTCCTCAGACTCATTCCTGTCAAACTGCACCTCCCCTCCCCCTCCTCCAGGGGAGGTACCTGAGCATTCCCATTGGCCTGAGCATATATTAATCCATTAGATTCTATGCTTTTTGGGGGACCCTCACCACGAAGAAGACCACCTGGAGAGGATCATCAGGAAGCTAGTGAGATCCATGGAGTGGTGATATTTCCTTAAATCTGTCTCTGTCCCTCTCTTTCTGTTCCCCCAGCCTGTCTTCTATTTTTCTCTCTCTCTTCCTTTTACTCTCCTTTTCTTGTTCTCTCTCATATTTATTACTAAATAAAACTTATACTATTGATGTTGGGATATGGTCGCATTTGCACGATAATTCAGGCAGAGGCATTTCTAATAACTTCAAAAACTGGACCATGACACTCCTGTGATGGATGTGAGTTCCAGTGGCTTCAGTTTGACTAGGCTGAACAGGTTATAGAACTGCAATTTGGATGAGTTATTACTATGAATGAAGGTTTCTCTAAAGGTTATGGGCATTCCTATACGAATTTGAACCCAGATAGTCAGAAAGGTAAGAGAGGTTAAGAACAGCATTCATTACCATAAAGAAATTGTGATGAAATCTGAAAAAGTGAGAAGGTGGTAAGTAACATTTCACCATTTTATCCTCTATACCATGGTTAAAGGGTTTTCACTCAAATGAAAACTGGCTACATCCACTGTGACAGCAAATGGTGGTTTTTGGTTTCAAGACTTTCAAAACTTGGTGCATTTGTCTATTACAACCTCTTTTGAGCATGTAAAAGCACAATCTTGTGTGCACCACTATAGATTTTCTGAACTAGAAAAAGATTGGGGGGTGGGAGATTATTAAAAGTGGTGGTAGTTTCTTTGTCCCCTCAGAGATGCTGATGTCTGATGCTCTAGGGAATCCATGGACCTCAGCAGACAAAAATCAACTAATTTATTTGGGAAGACTTTTTCCCATAATGTTCCTATACTTACAGTGCTCTCTATGAAGTAACTTATTTTGCAGATTATGAAAGGTGCAGATTATGCCCCAGTCCAGACTGACCAGTCTGTGCTATTCAGACACAGTCAGCTACATGTTTTTAGACTAAGATGCTGACACAGCCTATTTCTGTTAAATACTCATACAATTTTTATAACATTAGAGATTGTCTCTAATTTTAATATATAATAACCTCTTCACAGATTAGTGTCAGGGAAATCAAAGGAGTGAGCCATTTTTCATTGCAATTTTGTCATTTAGCAGAAGAACATAAGCTTTTCCTTCATGTCTATTTAAATAGTTTCCAGGATAAGAATAAGAAAACAAAATACTCTGTAATAGAATATTCACCATTATGAATGAAATATCAGTAGATTTTTATTTTTTCCCTACCTGGACAACTGTTTTAAAAAACTGGTTTGCAGATGGAGATTTTGTCAAAACTCTAAGTCTTGAGAAGTGGCTGGGTATCAGTCAGTTAGTGGTGTGCAATTGTTTTTTGTGCATCACTTCTTCATCTTGGGTTTGGTGTTGTCTTGGGTTTTTCCCCCCAATTATTATTTACCTTAAGCCACAGGTTTTTGTACTTTTTGTCCTTCTGACTCTCTTATTCATCCTTTTGGGTACAGTGATCAAGCTGCTCTGATGTTTATCAACAGAAGGCTTTATCAGTGGGAGCTGTGACTGCCCATAAATATTGCATTTAGAAGGTAAATGATCTTCCACACCAAGAAAACAGCAGGGTTGGTCATAGTGAAAAGACATTTTCGGTTGACTGTTGCTATGATTAAAGGTAAGAAATATTAGGGATTGCTTTTAACATGGGCAATATAGGAATCACTACTCTCTGGAACTGTTGTTCCAGTTGAAGATACTGTTGTCTTTTTGCAAACTTAATAATCACCAAAATTTGCATAACAAATAGAATGCAGTATTTTTTTAAATAGAATTTTTTGTTTCTGTGTATAATTGCATGTGTACATTTAATGCAGTATCTACTTCATATATTGGAAAATTTTATTTCCTTTTCTGTTGTGGTGTGAAGCTCTGCTTCCTACTTGCCTCCCCCCTGCCCTCTTCCTAAGTGCTGTCTGTCAAGTTCCACATTCCAGCTAGGGCATTGTGTGATTGGCAGAAGTTCAAAAGGTGCTTTTCAGACCTGGAGTCATTGGCCTGTCCAGGTGTCATTGTCCCCTGAGACCCTCCCCCTCCCACCTGGTTGGTGGCTCAGCTATCCTCTCCCTCCCACCTCCCTGTGAGTTTAAAAGGTGCTGGAACCATGCGGTCGGGGTCTGTTGGAGCTGTACTGAGATTCAGAACTGTGTCCCCTTGGAATAAACTCTGGATTTAACTCTCCGGCAGAACCCGCTCTCTTTTTCTTCACCATCACCTGAACTTTTTCCACTAGAGGTAAACTGAGTTTCTACTTTGCATGGGCCCATTCCGAGTGCCTGGCTGCAACTGCCTGCAAGCTAAAGGTGTCTCTGAGGAGAAATATCCCCAGCAGTCATCTCTAGCACAGTGCAATCAATACTTTTCAGTGAATTTGTCAACTTATACCAAAAATACTGCAAAGGTGAAATTTTTGAGGTTTATATGTATAACGAGGTCCTATTTTCAAAACAAAATATAACTCTAATAAAAATCAAACTTTCTGGCAAGAAAAAAACACAAATTTTTTTTCATGTTTCATTTAATTTTACTGTAAACTAAATAACACACAACTGATACCTTTATACAAAACCTATTCATCAGTTAATTTCTTTCCTTGCTAAGGGACAAGACCATGATTAAAAAAAGAAAAAAAAAGGGGAAAATGGGCCCTTATTGTTAACCAAAACATGGTGTCAAAGGAAGTTCAACTGTGAGGAGAGTTCCAATTACTGTACTACCTACCACACATTTTAATTTTGAAACAGAATTTTTAATACCTCATCCATACCTCTGGCAATTTGCAGACTTTTGATGTAGCAGAATGGGCAGGAAAGCTGAAAAATGGAAATATCATTACAATTTCCACCACATTAGAGTGGGTGAGAGATAGCCAAGTAAGACTAGGAATGCCATAGAGACTCCATTCTCAACAATATTTGAAATGGAACAAACACTGAGCAGCCTCTTTGACTTTGAGGCCTGTGCTGGTATTAGTAAGAGAAAGGCTTGATTAACACTGAAAGTGTTCTCCCACCTCTTCTTAACTCTGACTAAAGCTGCTTGCAATTACATTGAACACAGAAGAGCAATCTGTAATGAGTTTGTTGGTAAAAATGCAAAATTTGAAAGAATGAAAATGGTTTTTAAAACCAAGTTGAAAACATTGATCAGAAACTAAAATAGTCACAAAGGTTTGTTTTTTCTTTTTATTCAGGAAGGCTACAAGTCAGTTGTTTTATACAATCAATTATTTAGACAAAATCGTTAGTTCTCTTTAGTTGTGAAATAGGAATGACAATAATTTCCTTCTCTTTGGTGAAATTGATCCATAAGGCAAATCTCAGGTAGAAAATATGGGATTTCTGTTTGTGCACTTGTTATGTGATGTATTCAGTCAGTTGTGGATGGTTGCTTTTGGCTGGCAGGACCTGTGCTCTACCCTCACTACATCTCATTGTCTATAGAATGATCTAACCTTTGGTGCTATGGCTTTGTCAGAAGAAATGTGAGTGGATCTCTTACTACCAGCCAGCTTTAGTCCCAAGAGAGGAAAACATGTCTGAGGCAGCACATCTGAGACAGGAGTTGAGCAGCGAGAGCTAAATGAGCAGCCAGGACAGTCACACCAAACTCTGCTTCTTAAAAGTAATTATCTGCATGAGAAATCATTGCCTCACTTCAGTAGAAACAGTCTTTGTTTACTTAGCTCAGTAATTCTTACTTCAGTCATCCAGTGTACCATAGAAGACTGAATCCTCCAGTTAAACACTGCCTTTGATTTAATTTTGATTACAGGAGTTGTAAATGCTTTCTTAAATGTAAGGAGTCAAAATGTCCCAGACATGAAGAAAAGCATTGCTTATTGGAAATAACATTTCCTTGTGTCAAATGGTATAAATTGAAGCAACGCTGGCCACAGCACAAAACTCATTTGGAAGAAATGGGCGTGTTCAAAGGAAGATATGCTCTGTGACAGGAAATTTATCTCACCACTTTGCCTCAGGTAGGATTGCATGGTGCCAAGTACTAGGAGGGGAAAAAAAAAAAAGAGAAAAAAAGAAAGAGTGCTGAATACTAAGAAATAAAGTTTGGAATGTATTCTTATGCCTTGCTGTGTGTTACACTGATTATTTTATTTTATCTGCAAATTATAGAAATAAAAATTCATAGATGTGTCTATTACATTTAATCCTTTTTTATTTATAAGGAATTAAGTAATTTGAATTTCTATTTTTAAATCCTATTCTAACAAGCAAGTTGTTTTAGAAGTCAGACTGCAGAGGAGCCATTCTCTAAATGTAGAGGAGTCATTCCTAAAGAAATATAATAAAACAACCCTGGGAAAGATCTCAGTTGTCTGAAGGAGGGTCCTGGTGTGTTCTGGCAAGAAGATGCTGACTGCATCACTGTGTCATGCTCCACTTCTAACACCTTGTTAGATACTGTAACACTGTCCTCTCTTATTTTCCTTGCAAAACATCCATCCAACCTATCTTTTTTCTCTTATTGTTCATTTCACAGTTGTAAGTTATCAACATTCATAATTAGGTTGAGGGTGCTGAATATTTTAACAGAATGAAAAAATCTGAGGAAGAACTCATTCTGATTAGACGTAACCATTGTTTATAATGGGCAATAAAAATTATTTATAATATTAGACATAATAATTTATAATATATACTTGCATATTTATAATATGCAATTATTTATCTGGGATAACCTATGGTCAAGAACAGGACCTTGCTTTATATTTAATCTTCTTCTGTATTGCATTTTCTTTTTAAAGTTAGCTCATTCTTTCTTTAGTATATAATGTACAGTTTTCAGCATAGCTGCAGGATTCTGTAGCCCTCACTTGCACTGCTCCACATAATATGATGGGGTGTTGCCCCTAGTCCCACGAAATGCTGAAATTTAGCCTTGTAGTGGTCAAGAAAAATGCACTGTTGAATAAATAGTTTCACATATAAAACCAGGTTTATTTGTGAGCTTAATTGGACAATAGTTCTGCAGTTCAGAGCTGTACCCGATACATCACTACAACTGTGTGCATGCCAAAAACCCTTCCTAATTCTTAGGAATGAAACAAATGTGCCAGTGCAGGGGGACTGGGGTGAAACCCAAAGAGCTTTTCCTGAATGATCATTTAATATATTTGTTTGGCCTTCATGATTTTATATATATCCCATGTTGTCTTACATCTGAAAACAACCTGAAATAATGTTGCATACTATGAATTGCAGAAATGGTACAGTGTGCTCTTTCTTTATAATCTTATCCTCATGGTACTCCTCCTTCACTTGCCTTCCCTGACATGCTGCTCCAGGATAGACCAATGCCTGTGGTACCTCCCCAGGCAGGGAGGTACTGTTAGGATGTACTGCCAGGAGACTCTGAAGTTATTGCAAGCACAAAAATTTCAATTTTTTTTAGTATCTTACAATAATTCCTCCTGAAAAATGCTCCCTGCCGTGAGAAAACCTTTTCCTGATGTTTGGAAATTCCTCATTTAGAATCAAAGAATCATAGAATTGTTCAAGTGGGAAAAGACCAAGATCATAAAGTCCATTCTTTGACCAAACAACACAATATCAGTTAAATCATAGCACTAAGCAACATCCAATCATTTCATAAACACCTCCAGGTATGGTGATTGATGCATTCATAGAAAAAAATTGGATCTCTACCATAAGTAACTGAGAAGGAAGAGATTGCATGTCCATATGTTTTTATTTTCTTTTTTTTTTTTTGTTTTTGTTCTCTTAAGTCTAAAACTGGGGGGAAAGAATGTAAACTGGGTAAGCCACCAATTCCATCTTTAAATTTCCAGTTATTTCCTTATACTAGATGGTCCCTGGGATGGTGAGCCCTGTCAAGCCCGGGCAGGCACTGAGCGAAGCTGGAGCCAGCCGATTCCTTGTCGCACAGTGGCACCAGGTGGCTGTGCATCCTCAGAGTGGCTGCAAACACCATCATTGAATTTAGGATGCAGGACGGCTCCAGGCGCAGCTGTTGACATGACTTTCCCATACCAACCAGTTTGGAAAAACAGGGTGAGAATGCTCTTTGATTTATGAAAATACATTAAATTGGTGCCCAATTTCTTGTACATCCTAGTGGGTGGAAGATGGTCTCTTGTTAGGCTTCTTGCAAATGGCCTCTTCAGTGGCATCAGGTCCCAGGAAAGTGCTGCTGGAAGCACTGACTTCTGCATTCTCAAGGCTCAGGAAGGTGCTTAAGTCAACCAAGCGTCACCTCCATAAGAAAGGTTCTATGTCAAGTGGTTGTCAACTGGAGCTTGTGGGATCACCTGGAGAGTACCCTGTTCAATGGCAGGGTCTCAATAGATTCAAAACGTGCCAAGCCATGGAACCACGACAAGGTAAGGGCTGATACAGAAGGTGCCTGGGAGACTGGGACCCTGTTCTTTTCTGAGCTCCAACTCAGAGCGATGGAGGAAGGACAGCATGTCCTCCAGCAGCTGCTCCCTCATGCAGGGACACAGCAGCTTTGTGGAGAGAAGGAATGATACTATGCAGGTAGGCTTTCCTTGAGTGTTCAGCTGCAGTTGGAAGGAGAGCCCACAGCAGGGATTTAGGGGCACCAGCAGGTGGTAGACAGAGACAGCATAATCCTTACAAGGACAATGTCTTTTCTGTTGTGAGGAGCCAGGATTTGAGCTGCAGCTTCACCAAGTACCCTGTACAGGGGGACAATCACTTCCCTGGCTTTGCTGTTCACACTATTTCTGATACAGGCCTGGATGCCATTGGCCGTTCTGGCCACCTGGGCACATGCTGGCTCATTTTCTGCTGGCTGTCAACCAGCATTGCCAAGTCCTTTTCCACTGGGCAGCCTTCCTGATGCATTTCTCCACAACTGGAGCACTGCCTAGGGCTGCTATGAGTTGTGGCTGAGCACCTGATAGGGCAGGCAGGGGAACCATGCTTGTTCAGGTCTTTATGTTACTGGTGGCAGGAATGCTGACAGGACATTAAATGGATTCTGGTCTTCAGCATGCTTAGAACATCATGGGAGGCTCAGCAGCTGATAGGGCAGGTGCAGGAACCTCAGTTGTGAGGGTACTTGTGATGTTACATGTGGCACAGTTCCTCATAGTAAATACAAGGGAGCTCATGCTGGTGTTTATGTCGCTGGTGGATGAAACATTGATCAGGTACTGAACAGAACTTAGTCATTCTGGTACTTGATAATATCACACTTGGCAGAGGAACAGATAGAGAAAGAAGGAATCACTGCACTTCACTTCTTGCCATACTTCACTTTAGGCTCACTAAAGAGCAACAAACATCATGTCCTTATGGTGTACCTGCAAACTGGAGAACCCCATCTCACATTCAAGAGAGTGAAGGTGCCTTGAAAAATAATTTGAAAAGTGATTTTGAAACCCAAAAATGCAAGATAACCAAAGTACAGGACAAGACAACAGTACTAAAATGAAATCTGTCTTGCCTGTACTAGTGATTAGCAGCCAACTACTTAATTCTAAAAATATCATCATCAGGACAAGCCCAGTCTGAGTTGTGCCCAAACTGCACCTGGACTGTATGCCTGCTCCACTCTTCCCTTGAGCTGGAATGCCTCTTGAGTTTAGGAACACTTTACCTGAGATAGAGAGGTTGTTCCTTATCCAAGGCAGAAAGATTCTTTACCCATGACAAATCCTTAATAAGTGACTGATTGGATAAGTACAATGAAAAATTACTAATCCATTCAGCTACTCAAAACTATAATAAACTTTGTATGGATAATTTCATCAGGCATAAATCATTGTCCAAATCTGAGACTGATTGCACCTAACTGCACCAAGGTTTCTTAAGGAGTTTAAAAAGCAAGAGGATCCATCATGAGCAAGAAGATCCCTTGTGACTCAATGGGAATTTACTCCTTACTCTTTCTGTCTGTGGTCCCGACGGTTCCGCGGGCTCGTCGTCGCAACTCTCTGGCGTGACTCAGAGGAGGAGGCAAATGCAGCTTTGTCCATCAGGGGGCAGAGTTGGGGGTTCGGCCTCACAAGTACAGGTAGGGGTATACACCCCTGGGATCCCGATTTTGAGTTGGCAGCCTCGGGTCCTGGCTCCAACCAACATCTTCTAAGTTGTGGTGAGGGGCCATTAAAGTTTTCAGAGTCTCTGCTGGCTTCTCACCTCACCCCTGATGTCTAGAGACCACTTTGATCTCTGAATTCTATATTGGCTCGCTGGTTTAGGGGTTTATTAATTGCGTTCGGAATAGGGGCTTGCCCCATTGCATTTTGGCTCTAAACTTATCTGCATATCAACTCTCTTTTCTTCTGCTGCTGGGCCCCACATCCTCTTGCCCTACCAGGACATCCTGTAGATTCCAGCTATTGTTGTGGAGTTTTGCTACATTCTCCTCCACCACCCCAGGATTTCTGCTCATCCCTGCCCTTCCACCTTCCCGCTTCTGAGAGAACTGCTGGAGCACTGGGATTAGCAGCCCCAGGAGTTTCTGAAGCAAAGCCTCTCTTCCTTCCCTCCCTGTCTTGGCCGAGCTGCCATTACCCCTTCTTCCCCAAGCTCGTGCTAGAGCGCCCCCTGCAGCCCCGGGGGAATCACCGCACCTCCCTGCTCACCGGGAGCCACCAGTGCCCCTGCTGGCTGTGACTGGAACTGCACCAAAGGGGAAAGTGCCACAGCCGAAAAGGCTGGGACTGGGTTCCTGGTTGTTTGGTGTCAATGCTGTGAGAAAAAACAGCTCACTTTGAAAATTTAAAAAGGTTTATTAAACCTTGACAAAAATACAACAAAAGGAATATATAAGGAAAAAGTTGCAGTGCTAGGAACACCACATGGCCGGTTCGTCTTAAAGATGGATGTTCTGTCTTTCATACCCCTGGGGGTTGCATCAGCTAACCTTGGCCTGTCCCAGAGTTTGTCAGTCAGCTCTTCTTTGCCATTTATTGGTGGAGACTGCTTTCTTAAAACTTGATTAGAGGTCAGGTGCTGCCATGCCACACCCCCTAAGCAACAAGCTTTTCCATTCCCAACTGCCCCAGGTAAGGGACATTTGTGCATGCCTTCTTTTTTACCTGTCTTAGACAACCCAGGCTGTCTGATGGCAGCAATACAGAGGGGGAAAAGAGAACTATGGGGACAACAGAGGACATCTGAACTATAAAAACATAACTAGACATCACGAAAGCTTTTCTTAATATTCACACAATAGTCATCCTTTGTTGCGAGAGCCAGTCATCTCATTATCCATCTATAACAATGCCAGAGTTGTTATTTGTTTGTCTGCTTTATTATACACACTCGTAAAGAACTGCTATTCCTGTTCACTTGCCCAGTCTCCTTCTCCTTCCCCATAGCAATATGGATTGCTGCTAGCATAGTCCAGGGTAAAGAAGCAAAAAGGACCTTTACATAATATCCACAGATGTTTTATTCAGCTGTGTGGTGAGGTGATCAGGTCCCAGTACCCATACCCAGAGGGTCTTGCTTTTTCTCCCCAGCGGCCTGGGGGCTGACCCTGGTCTCGGGGCAGTACAAAAATGAGGGCCAGTCAGGGCATAGGGAATGTGTGGCTCAGGAACATAGGAACAGACATAGGAACAGGGGAAGGAGCCAATGGGGTCTAACAGCTTTTTGAGAGAAGCTTCTTGTGTCTCCCTAGACCAGGAAATGCTCCCCCCGCCAGGTCTCCACACTCCCCCTTCCTGCTTCCCTTTCCTTCCCTTCCTCTTGCAGACAAGAGGTAGACATTTCTATATTAAAGGTTGTTGAAGCCTTTCGTTTTTGAAAATGTGGGGTTTTTTTCTTCATAATTGAATGTTTTAGTTCCCTTGCTTAAATTGTAAGTCTATTTTCTTTTTCTTCTTTCTTTCCCATTACCCAGGAAAAAAAATCATAGTGTTGTGGTGTGTGTTTTTGATTGTAGTGAGGTTCTAGTAGTCAGTTTTATAGTCCTTTCTATTGTATTGTTATAGCATATTTTATAACGAACGGCTTGTTCCTTTCCCCCTTGTGTTGTTTCTTTTGCCCTAGTTGTCTATCTCCCCAAAGACCTGCCCTTTTGTTCCCTGTTCCTCCTCCCACTGAATGTCAATCCCTCCCCAAGCCTGCTCCTTTCTCTAGAAACTTCCCTATCAATTTTGTATCCTTTGAAACCCCATTGGTTTGTTTAAGTTGTTCTCCTCCCCTGTAATCCCCTATTGGTTTAAACATTGTATTCCCCACCTTGCGTTCCACCCCCAGTTTCTCCCAAGTGGTTAAAGATTGTATCCTCCCGTGGGACTTCCCCCATTTATAAACTGATGTGTGCCTTTAATTTGGGGTCTTTCTGTCTCTGACCTTCTGGAGAATAAACACCTTTGGAAAACATGCAAATGACGTTTCCCTGTTCCTTGTCCCTATCCTCAGCGCAGTCCTATCCCCAACACAGTCCACCCTTGCTGTAGCAGAGCTGTACCCTGTAGCCACACCCCAGATTCGACAGCTTTCTGGGGGTGGCCCACTCTCACTGTTGGGAGCTAGCTGGGCTGAAGAAATCCAGCACCGCAGCACATAGGAAAAAGAAGAGATATGGGAAAAATCTAATAATTTCAATAGTTTATTATAATGATTGTTGTAAGTGGGATTGAAGTCAGTGTTACGTTATCTCTCTTTGCAGTGTCCAAGTCCAAGGAATTGCCTGATAAGATGCTCCTAGACACTTTATATCATCTTATATATTTATTTATATTTTTGATTTTATAAAAACTAATTTCTTATATTCTGTGCTCTTCCTTTTGGTTTTCTTAGACCAGTGGAGCCTTGACATTTTTGCTTTTACCGGAGGGGTAAGAAAAACAGAGTATTTCATTATACCAGATTAAAAAACCTGCAGATTTAGTAAGTCATAAGTATTGTTTCAGGTCTGATCTTGTCCGCATGGAAACCTTCCAATTTCCAATGTACTCCTTACAATTTATCTATAAGAAAAGTCTCTAACTGAAATAATTATTTCAGTTTCTGCTTTTAAGTCAAGATCACTGCTGGTTAGAAAGCAACACCAGACTTTAATTCTTTCACAATTGTATCTTGATTTGTCAAAAGATGTTTTTTAAGATCTTACCCTGTACTGAATCACCATCCATTCAGCTGACCAATATTTTGGCAGACCTGAAGTAAACTTACCTATCACCGTTATTACAAAATTTTGTTCTATATGGCACTTAAAATAGGTTATGGGACTTACTTATTTTTAGTAAATAAATAGATGACATTTATGCTGACATTTAAACTATAGGACATTGGTTTCTATGAAGTGATTTAAAACCAATTTATCTCTGTGTCTTGGCAATCTCAAAAAGTTGCTTCTCACTTCAGAGGTATTAGTTTTCACTTTTTTCTGCCTTTCTGGACTTTGGAGAATAGGATAAATCCTTTGCCTCATTATTAATTAAATATCTCAAAGTCAATACCTGTATCCATAAAATTATCAAGAGTGATTCATTAACTACCAGTGAAAAAACTGCCACTAAAATCAAATCATTATATTGAATTCAAGCAAAGAAATTTTAGTGGAATGACCCATGACACTTTCCCAAATAATACAAATGGCAAATTAGAGACAAAATCTACCTTTGATATTTTATTTTAAAAACTATAATCTCTTGTGGAGAGTCAATTTGAGTTTTGGGGTAAGATGGCAGAGTACTTACTTTCTTCTGAAAATATAATAAGATGTAAGGCTTGCCAACAACGATTTCTTTTACTGCTTTTGTTTCAGATGTTTCTAGAAGACATTTCAAAAAGAAGTGAGGTGTGTGCTTAATTAATTAATTTGTGCTTAATTTTGTGTTAAAAAACCTGTTCAAATAAAGAGACTTGCATTTTAGAAAAATTCTGCATTGTAACCATGAAAGCATGATGGTGCACTATTGTAGAGGTCTTTTTTCATCTGCTACTTCAAATCTTTGCCATTTATGAAATATTTTAGAATTGTCTTTGTAGCTCAGTCTCTAACATGTATTTCAGGAAATCTTTTTTTAATGTATAGAAGTCAAATATGAGAAACATAAACTACTGGGATTTAACCAAAAAATCATAGAAATGATCCCATTCTACTATACTTTAAAACCTGACCGAAAAGACATAAATTAAGAATGAATGTTCTGCTAACCTAACACAAAAGATACCTAAACCCGAGGTACAGTATATATTTATGAGATGCTTAAATTCTTGTTTTTGAAATATCAGGCTATTAGGGGAAATTACAGGGATTAAACAGAATGAGAGACTTATTTGTAGAGGGCTTTCTCTTTCTGCTGTTGCAACTGCTGGTGCTGGCATTTACACTTTTCCAGTTCAGCTGTTTTCTAGTACCCCCAGTATAGTTAAGAACAGAAAGTTTTAAAGGGTTGCAATGCAGACTAAGATTGAGAATTAGTCACTCAAGCTAAAGGGGAATTTATTAGGATATATTGGGTGTTTCAATCTCAGAAAAAAATGGGTTATAGTACTAACATGAAACTAAAATAGGACTTTAAGAATGAGAGAATTTTACAAACTGAGCCAGAACCAGCTGCGACGCAGAGGAAAGCAATTCTTCAATACAGCATACAATACTTCCCTAATTATAAGGTTAATTTAATTATCTTAAAGCCTTTTTTTATTTGTAACATTTGGCTCTGCTTTTCTTCTTCCTCAGCAGACTTCTTTGCAGACTCAGATGCATCAATGAGTTTTGAATATACTTTCTGACATTAAATCCTTTCAGAATTACAAATTTACATTTCCAAGTAGAAGAATAAGGTATGTGTAGCACTTATTAACAATTGCAGTATTGTCTATACCAGAAACATCAGAAACCATTAAAAAAATTTTAAAATGAATGATCCACCTAGAACAAGAGCTGACATTCAGATGGGTGAGATATGGCAGATCTCAGCTTGTTCCTGCTGCTGTTCTAGAAACTAAAGGAAAACTACAGACATAAATTAATTTCCTGGAATCAGGGTACGGCTGCTATTCTGTACATATCCTTCCTTACTTGCTCCACAGTTTGTAGCTAAACACAATGCCTGCAGACCGTTTTTTACAGGATATTTTTAGAAGAAACAATTGAGAATTGTAGGATTGCTTCAACTTGTTGCCTACCCCTCTATCATACATAGGAAATAATGGAGACAAAATGGGATGAGCATCTGAGAAATGGAGTTACCAACCTGCCTGATGTTCTTTGGTGGTTATGGGTCAGGTTGAACTGCTGTAAGGAACCAATAGGATATTGCTGTAAATTAGGTTCAAAGATAGAGAAATCAACTTTAAATATGTGTAAAGAGACTGAGGAAACAACTGTTAAATTTTAGATTGGAATCTTTACCGTTTGTCTGAACGTATTTTGTATGTAAAATGGTGGAAAAATTAACATAAAAGTTGGATAGCTTGCATCCGGTCACAGCAGGTTCCTGAAAAACACTTGGTGTGCTACCTTGACTACTCACTTCACAGTCTAGGTAATGTTGGCATAGTAAATTCTGTGTCCTAGCCTGTGTGAGCAGACTTTGCTAAGAAACTTAAAATATTCTACTATTAGAGTGGAACTCCAGATGTCTGCAAGAGGAAGGGTTCCAGTGTCAATTCCAGTGGTGGAAGACCTGGCTGTTTGATACCTTTAGGTCAGACCTAACCACAGTCAATGTCTGCATCATTGGAGACTCTGTTCCACAGCATAATTTTTCATTATCTAACACCGGTCTCTGTGATGCCACGATGGGATCTTCCAAATAAATGAAACTGGCAGAATCAGAATCAGAGCACTGAAGTAAGTGTCAGCCTGTGGGAGGACACTTTAAAACTTTCCCCAACTTCTATTAAGAGTATCTTTAAGTAATTTGATTGCTTATGTTTCTTTTGGGGCAATCTGAGTGCAGAGACGTTCACAGTAAATGTGGGACTGTGAGCAGGGCTTCAACAAAAAGATTCATCTCATTATACAGATGGCATTTCTCACCTACTTGAGTGAGACCCATTGATCTCTGTCCTTCAGTCTCAGAACTGCTCATTCATCTTATGACTAGTATTGAATCTTTCTGTGGCCTGAGGTTTGGAGAAATTTTGAACAATAGAAATGCGCACTGTGACCAAAGATGTTCTGTAAATTTCATCCAAATATGTGAATATTTTCCATCAGCCCGAACCAATAAACTGTACAGAGCATTGAAAGACCAGTAGTGGGGAAAAAAAATACAGCTTTTTTGTCAAGCCACAGCTCTTCTGAACTAAAAAGACAAGTAAGTATACCTTGCTGGTACACGACAGTGTAATTTTTCCATTTTATTAGGCTGACAGCAGCCACAGTCTGACAGTAGGTTACTTTTGTCAAATTAAATAAAAAAATTCAGTAGTGAAAGCCCTTGGAGACTATACACTAGGAAAGGTCATGACACAATACAATACACACTTCCACAGTGCAGAAATACAGAACCTTTCTCCTAGAAATAAACTTCAACTGGAAACACAGAGGACTTTTACTGCATTTTGGGTAGCAATATCACATCAGTAGCTTGAAAAAAATCAAATAATTGCCTGTCTGTTGAATGAAAATTCTATTAAACCTAATGCATAATTTTTGATTCTTGTTAGGCTGCAAACTATTGTCACTTTAAAGACTTTTTTCCAGTTGAAAAGAAGGCAAAGTATTAGCAGAGCAAAATATTAACAGCAGCTATTGAAGCAAACACAACAAGCTTGTATAAAAGCATTCTTAAACCCAAATAGAAAGTCTTCCATGGGTGTGGTTAACCAGTTGCTTTGGCTGTCACGCAGGAACCCATTTAAGCAGAGAAGATAATAACAAGAGCTGCATGTATCTAGAGATGACTCTTGCTGGGGTTTTATTGACTGTGTACTGGAGAATGACATTCGGATGTTTGTTATGTATATATAAAATACCCATCATTTGATATAATTGTGGGTTGTTTATTTTTCTGCAGTATAATTTTGATTGATTTGATTATGTCCACTTAGGACTTGTACAAATTTCAGCATAAAGGTAGTATTTAAATAGATCACCCACATAGAAATAAAACCCATAAATCTTTGTGTTATTTGCCAGAGACATTGTTCCCATCATTACTTCTCCAAACAGCCCTTTGTATTTTCATCACATCCAAACAAAACACCAGAACTTAAAATACTAGGCATAAATGTCTTCAGTATCTTTACTGTTCCTTTCATATCAATGAATTTCCTCTTCATGCTAGAAACATAATTGAGGACCACAAATGGCATTCCTTTTCAGACAAAAACGATAGCATAATGTTTATTTTGAAGACAGCCAATGATGGTTGTAGAGTTTTCAGTCCAGACACACAAACATGTTGAGGATTTTTTGCAGATTGAGGAGTTTTTGCAGGACAATGGCCATATTCAGCCGATGCACAATCCAGCCTGCTTGGGATAATGGACAGTGGACACGTTCACAAACAACAATGGACATATCCAGAAAATGGGGTCAGTATATCCTTGAAAAGGATACAAGAAGAAGAGTCATCTGGACTCAGCAAGTTTGCCAGTGAGCTTGGGAAAGTAAGGAAAAAGACAGTTCATGGGTGGGACAGAAAACCACAGCCAGATGTGTGAAAAATTAGATGATCCAATCAGCATCCTATCTTAGATGCGTGAACAGCTAGGCTTGGCCAATCATGTAATAGCTAGAGATGCGTGACAGTGGAGAATTATTATGAATATAGTCTTTCTAGGGATAATAAATTTGGCTTCATTGGATCATATGGGTTGTGGTGTGATGTCCCTGAACCTCTGCATCCCGCACTTTTCCCCCCCACATTTCTGGTGGAGATCACGGGCAACCCTTAGAGGGACTCAAGGACAGCAATTTGGCTGCTGTGCAGAGGATTGCAGCCAGCCTTCGAGGAGTGGAGAAGCCGGTCAAAAGTTTCCGCACTGCCCCGGTGAGAGGAAAAGGTTACTGGAGCTCCAATCGTAGATGTCCTGAATCTCGCCCTGATCAAGGTGAGCGGCCGGGGAGGAGATGGGGTCTGAACACGAAAGGGAAGGTGTTCAGAAACTCCTCCAACATATCCTCTCTAAGAGAGAGATCATAAGTATGATGCTTCCAATTTTATGGGGCTGTTACACTGGGCATGGGAACATAATCTCATACCAGGAGCACAGGTTGCTTTTGAGATTCTGACACGGGAAGCTGTGGGGCGAAGGTTGTGGGACTGCATTGCATCCGGCGGGTGTGAGACAAAAGAGGAGTCCAAGTTTGCTACTTTGTGAAAACCACCATGGAAGTTTTACAGGCCTTAAAGGCAGAGAGGAAAGCTGCTGCAGCTTGTGCTGCCCTTGCCTCTGAGTCAGAAAAGCCTCGGGCGTTCCTGATATCCTCAGTTCAGCCACTGTTTTCTACAACCTTAGATATTCCCTAGCACAGCCCACAACCCCTCAGCTCAGCATCGAACATTTCACCAACTGCTCCTCCAGCTCCTAGTGAGAAAGAGGAAGCTGCTGCCTCTTCAGAGGTGTTGGTCTGCAGACCAAAGGATACTTGCATTCACAGTGAAAAAACCTCTTCAGGCTTGTTAGTCTGCAGAACAAAAGACTGTTCTACTCAGAGTGAAAAAAAACCTGCTGATAACAGTAACTTAGAGACTAAACATACTGTAAAGGATAAGGAAGGAGATGTTGTTATGAAAATACTTCCGTTGAAGAGGATTTAAGATCTTTAGTGGACAATTTGCAAAAACTGGTAATTCAACAAAAGGATTCAGTTATCCCCAAAAGAGACTATTCTTTTGAAAAAAAGGATCTACCAATGATTGTGGGTTCAGGCAGACAATCAGGAAAGCAGTTACCTCCCTCTCATTTTGCCTCTGAGTCAGCATCTGAGCCAGTTAAATGAAATCCTCCCTCTCATGCTGTAAAGAATGTGGAATTAGAATTGGAGTGCGACCCTGAAAGAGAAGCAGCGCAGAAACACAAGTGGCAGGGGGTTATTACAGAAGCGATTGTAGAAGGGACTTTTCTCACAAATTATATACAGGCTTTTCCTGTAGTAACTAATGCTGCAGGTAGAGTTTGGGAACCTTTCAATTGGAAGATTTAAGAGAGGGTGAGAGCTGCAATTTCACAATTTGGTTTAAAATCCCAGCTGGCACAGTCACTGCTGCAGTATGTTTTTACCTCTAACAAATTTATTCCAGCTGATGTATATACCCTAATCAGGCTTATAATGCCACCCCACCAGCAGGTGCTGTTCCATAAAAGCTGGGAGGAAAAGTGTGCCCAGGTAGCAGCAAAACCTCGGGCGCAGGGTGATCCTCTGTATGGCTTAACAGCACAAGAGTTACTTGGCAAAGGGCCCTGGGCTACTGACACTGCCCAGGTTAGGAGCGTTGACGATGTTTTACGGATGAGCCAACAACTAGCCTATAATGCTGTTCTTGCACTTCCAGATGGGTTACACTCTTAGTCTTTTACACAAATTCGCCAAAGAGGGAATGAGAACTTTGATAAATTTGTGGACAGATTGCATGAGGCTATTTATGATCATCCTGATTTGGATTCAGACACAAAGGTGAAATTGTTTAATATGCTTGCTTTTGACAATGCTAATGATAAAACTCTGCAGATTTTGGGTACATTAAAGAAGGGAGCCGATGTTACAGAAATGCTGGAACGGATGGCTAGGACTACAGAAAGGGAAAAAGCATCCAATGTAGCTGCTGCAGTACAGGATGCAGTAAAACCACTGATTTCTAAACTGGAAAAGAAAGCAGAGTGAAGAACATTAAGTGCTTTGGATGTGGTAAAATTGGACATTTTCAGAGTCAGTGTCGCTTTGCAGCTATGAAAAAATTTTGTTCTATCTGCAAAAAAGATAACCACAATATTAAAGAATGTCAGTTCCAGGGCAACGGCCTTGCCAACATGTTCTCTCCTCATGTGCAAAAACAAATACGGAGAGCTGCCTGGATAGCTCAGCCTCCACTGTGGAGGGGGAGGGGGACTTTACTGACTCAAATCATCAACAGCTGGAAGTGCTGGAATGGACTTGGACACTGCAGTAGATGTCACCATCATGGACTCTGCTGTACACCTGCTAGACACTAATGTAAAAGGACCCTTGGCAGGTGGACTTAGTGCTTTTCTGTTAGGGAGATCATCTGCCAGTAAAAAGGGATTAGATATAATCCCTGGGGTTATTGATGCGGACTATCAAGGGGTTATGGTTAGAACATTTTTCCCTCCTGTATCTATTCCCAAAAGTTCACAAATTGCTCAGCTTGTTCCTTTTAAGTCTTGTGTCCCATGTGCAGGCGACAAGGAGCGGGGAACAGGAAGCTTTGGTTCCGCAGGTAACCCAGAAGTATATTGGGCCATGGACATCACAAGAGGTAAACCAGACAAACAGGTAACACTGACACATCCTAATGGTGATTCTATTACTAAAAATCTCACAATTGACACTGGAGCAGATGTAACCATCATTTCAAACACAATATGGCCTAAAGATTGGGCATTAGTTAACCCTACTTTAGGCATTGCAGGTATTGGAAGGACTCAGGCAACTCAAATGAGCAAAGATGTAATTACCTTTACCTTTCCAGATGGAGTAAATGTATCTACATGGCCTTATGTCCTGCAATCTCCTGGTACTTTGCTAGGTTTGCTTGGCAGGGATCTGTTAAGCCAGTTAAAAGCTACCATTTTCACAGAGTCTTTTTAGCAGCCGCCACTGGGGAACAGCTGATATTTAAAATCAGCTGGACCACTGATACACCTGTATGGATTGATCAGTGGCCGCTGTCGAAGGAAAAGCTGCCCATAGTACAACAATTAGTGCAAGAACAGCTTGAGGAAGGGCACATACAACCATTCACTAGCCCGTGGATCACTCCAATTTTTGCCATCCCGAAAAAGAGTGGGAAATGGAGGTTGCTGCATGACTTACGTGCTGTAAATGCAGTAATGCTAAGTATGGGTGCCTTGCAACCTGGTCTTCCATCTCCTACTATGATACCTGAGTCATGGAATCTATTGATCGTGGATCTCAAAGACTGTTTTTTTACCATCCCCTTACATCCGGATGACACAGATAATTTTGCTTTTTCTGTTCCATCTATCAATAAGGCAGAACCCTACAAAAGGTATGAATGGACTTGTTTGCCCCAGGGCATGAGAAACTCCCCTGTGATGTGCCAAATTTATGTCTCTTGGGCATTAGAACCTGTTTGGCAACAATTCCCTGAGTATATCATCAATCACTACATGGATGATATATTAGTAGCTGGAAAACAATTAGACTCTGTAACTGTTCTAAAAATCATGACAATTTTGCTAGAAGGAAGGGGGTTAAAAATTGCTCCTGGTAAGGTGCAGCATTCTGCTCCTTGGAAATATCTCGGGTGGCAGATTGATCAGTCTGTAGTGAAACCACAGAAACTCTCCATTACCACTGAAATTAAAACTGTACATGATGTTCAGAAGTTAGTTGGATATATTAAATGGATTAGAACTATTTGTGGGATAACTAAGGCAGAACTTGAGCCATTAATACAGTTACTAGGTACTTCATCTCAGGCAGAGGAATGCCGGACTCTGGATGAGACACAACAGCGGGCCTTGGATCACATTGCCACAAAGGTTGCTACATCACATGCACATCGTCTGATTCAGGATGTTCCAGTTCAATTGATGATCATCAATCAGAACAAGGAGGATGACTACTTTGCCAAGCATCCTTTTGCCTTAATTTGTCAATGGGTTAAAACTTGGGCTAATCCTTTAGTTATTTTGGAATGGGTGTTTTTACCTGTAAAACAGTCTAGAACTATTACCACTCGATTGGAAATTTTTGCTCATTTGATTATGAAGGCTAGAGGGAGAATTTTGGGAATCTTGGGACATGAACTGTATGCAATTGTAGTACCACTGGCTAACTGGTATCTTGAATGGGGAATTAGACATTCTGTTTCTTTTCAGATAGCTTTGAATGGTTATGATGGTAAAGATCACAACACTTACCCACGACACCGGGTGTTATCTTTATTGGGACATCGGCGTCTGGAGGACAGACCCTGGAGATCTGACTGTCCAGTACCTGGGCAGACAGTATTTATAGATGCAGGTGAAAGGTCAAAAAGGGCTGCCTGCACTTGGAAGCAAGACAAAGTGTGGAAAAAGCATGTCATTTTTGGAGAGGCAAAAGATACATTGCAGATATTAGAATTGAAAGCTGTGATTTGGGCTTTTGAAAATTGGTATAATGAGGCCATTAACATTGTTTCTGATTTGCTTTATGTAGTTGGCTGTGTCCAACGCCTTGTAAGAGCAGTAATCAAGGAGGTGAGTAATAAGCATTTGTATTCCCTTTTAAGCCGATTGCTTAAGAACCTAAATCAACAACAGCAGGAATACTATATTACTCTTATTCGAAGTCATCAAGCTCTCCCTGGTCTCTCTGAAGGTAACGCTTGAGCTGATTGGTTAGTGGCCACTGTCTGGCTAATGCCAAACCCTGATAAGTTCCAGCAGGCTAAAACTTCCCACGCTTTTCTTCATCAATCTGCTAAAATGTTAGTTAAACAATTTGGTGTTCCATTTACTGATGCTTCTGGTATTATGTGATCCTGTCCTGATTGTCAACAAGATGGCATTGGTTTAGGCACTGGTGTTAACCCTAGGGGTACTCAACCTTTGCAATTGTGGCAAATGGATGTAACTCATGTAGCAGAATTTGGTCCGAAAAAGTTTGTACATGTTTGCATTGATACCTATTCTTGTGTTATATGGACTACTGCCTTAACAGGTGAGGCAGTGTGTCATGTTGAAAAACATTTGTACAATTGTTTTGCCATATTAGGTGTCCCCTTAGCAATCAAGACTGACAATGGGCCTGCTTATTGTTCCTTAAGATTCAAGCGTTTCTGTAATTTATGGGGTATTCAACATGACCCTGATATTCCTCACAATCCTACTGGTCAGGCAATTATTGAGCGTGCTCATCAGACATTCAAGGACATGCTGCAAAAACAAAAAGGGGGAACTACAGGGTTATCTCCTGAGGAAAAAACAGCTAAAGTCATCTTTGTGCTTAATTACCTTAGAACAACAGGAGATAGGGAAGATCCACCTTTTCTTGTGCATCATGCCCTCACACGTAATCCAAGGGAAAAATTGCCTGATGGTATTCAGATCATGTTCAAAAGCCCAGAAACAGGGGTGTGGGAAGGACCAGCTACAGTAAAACTAATAGGCAGAGGTTATATGTGCTTACTTACACATGAAGGCATTTGTTGGATCCCAGCCAAGTGAGTGAAGCCCTATCTGAAACCACCGTCATCAACCCATGCTGTGTCCAGAGGCAGAGAGTCGGTGAAAGCACCAATTCCAGACAGCCCTGAATCCACTTCTCCAACACCTGACAACTGAACAACAATCGGAATATCTACCAACTTTGCTGGAGTATGCTGAGGGATTACTAGTAACTCCACATAGGCTTAACATACACAGGTTAGATGTAAACAGACTCCATTTACCTTCACTTCCATCACAGGTTGAAAATCAGATAGAAAAGGCTTGTTATCTGCATGGTTGTGCATGCAAGCCGTGGCTTAAGGTTCGTTGTAGGAAGTGTAACTTAAAAACTTGGCGACAAGTTCGTCAGGAACGTAATTAAGCCTTGGTTCGAGAGAAAAAACAAAAATTTAGGCCTATTAACCTAATATGCAATAGATGCTCTAACCGCCTTAACAGTCTTACCCCAAGAATAGCATTAGCTAAATTTTTAGGGTGTTACTGGGGGGGATACCAGAGTTTTCTTCAGGATGTATCTTTGATAGAAACACATGAGCAGAGATTGTTACTGTGGGTGCAGTTTAGACTTGCTTTCATTGCTCTAGTAAACCAAATTGTACTAGGGAGCAAGGTAGTAGCTACTGAATGTGGAGTGGGAATAGCAATACCACAAATACATCATGTTGGTGACAGGGAGTGGGAACAGGCCAAAGCAATTTGGGCAAAGCGCAGGCGTGATCGTGGACAACGGCAGCAATGGCAATAGTCTGGCATGTATTAACAATGTTGCTTAGTGCAGTGATTAAGGAAACACAGGGAATATACAATATAGAGCAGCGAGCTATCGTGGGTTGCATAGGCTAACAGAACAGGGCAAGAATCCTTCTGCTTATCACTAGTTACACCTTCGGATCCATTTCGTACCTGCTTAATTGGAGTTCCCTTAGACTCAATAGAAGAATTCAGGAAATTGACCAGAGCTCAAATTTATGGTAACTTAAGCAAGGCCTGGTCAAATTGGTGTACTAATCAAAATGGAATAATCACAGAAAATTGGTGTGAAAACCAAAAAATCCCTAGATATCCTTGAGGAGCTCAGGCATTTAAAATCACTGAAAATTTAAATATTACAAATCAAGAACCACAGGAGCTGGATATTCTGGGATCAGTGCTAGGAAATTATTGTTTGTTCTTTGAGTACTTCAAGGGCAGAGAGCTGATTAGGGAGAGATCAGGAAAGCCCAGAGACGATAGCACTTGGATATCTCCTGCTTCTTTGTGGTATTACAATACCACAGCATACTGTGCCAACTGGACATGGTCTGTGCCCCTAAAACAAAAATCAGCAAGCATGTTGCCTCCTGGAGTTTTTCTCTTTTGTGCAGATAGAGCTTGGCCTGCGATTCCTCAGAAAGCATTAGGAGGACCATGCTATTTTGGGAAACTGACAATGTTTGCCCCTAGCATTCAACAGATGCTTAACATCAGGCACAAATACCAAAGTCTGAAACGTAGTGTGCATTCATTAGGCTCAGGCTGTAAGGATAATGTAGAACTGTGGAATAGGCCTTCGGTTATACTGGCATCACTTTTTACACCAGGCATAGCTTCTTCACAGGCCCTTAGACAATTAAAATGATTGGCTTGTTGGACAGGAAAACAAATTAACATTACATCTGCAATACCGAATGAACTTACCACTGATGTAGGTAGCATACACCATGCTGTGCTACAAGACAGGGCTGCTATAGATTTTTTTGTTGCTAGCACAAGGACATGGGTGTGAGGATTTTGAAGGGATGTGTTGCATGAATTTCTCTGACCACTCTGAATCTATTCACAAAAAACTGACACTGCTTAAGGAGAACATGAAAAAGCTCACAGTGGCTGAGAACTCCTTTGACGGGTGGCTAAAATCCTGGGGAATAACAGGCTGGCTCAAGGATTTAGTACGCTTGGGCATTATGATACTTTTGTATTCTTTTTAAAATTCTGCTTATAGTGCCTTGCTTAGTACCCTGTGTGCAGAAACTAATTGACCGCGCTTTTAAATCAGTCTGGCTTGTGCAAAAACAAAGCGGGGGAAATACTGAGGATTTGTTGCAGATTGAGGAGTTTTTGCAGGACAATAACCATATTCAGCCGATGCACAATCCAGCCTGCTTGGGATAATGGACAGTGGACACGTTCACAAACAATAATGGCCATATCCAAAAAATGGGGTCAGTATATCCTTGAAAAGGATACAAGAAGAAGAGTCATCTGGACTCAGCAAGTTTGCCAGTGAGCTTGGGAAAGTAAGGAAAAAGACAGTTCATGGGTGGGACAGAAAACCACAGCCAGATGTGTGAAAAATTAGATGATCTAATCAGCATCCTATCTTAGATGCGTGAACAGCTAGGCCTGGCCAATCATGTAATAGCTAGAGATGCATGACAGTAGGGAATTATTATAAATATAGTCTTTTTAGGGATAATAAATTTGGCTTCACTGGATCATATTGGTTGTGGTGTGATGTCCCTGAACCTCTGCATCCCGCACTTTTCCCCCCATACAAACAAAATGAAAATTGTCTGGTTACCCTAAAAAGGATACATTCAAGTCCTATGAAAGGACCACTAAAAAATGGGTAGAATAAACACTCCTTGGGGAACTAAAACCTGGCCTTTGAGAGTTGCAGAAATCTGTGTGCTAATGTAAAGTCTGAATAACCGTGAAATGATGAATCAAAACCCAAACAGGGAGTTAAATCCCAGTAAAGGAAGGGCAGTCTGCTACCATTATTTCTATAGAGAATATTTAAAGGAAGGGGAGTTCAAATATCAGTAGATGTGAAACAGAGAGCTTTTGCTTCTGGGTGGTTTAGATAGAGCCTAAGTGAGATCATTAGTCAGTGTAATTATCAGCATACTCTTTGAGAAAACATCTTCAAAGGCTTGAAAACAATTTACCATTCAGGAATTTTAAGAAGACCTTTTTTCCTGAAATAAGTATATTATTTGAAGGAGGGATATAAAATTTTGATTGGTAATGTGTGTAACCCTTCAAGTTAATAGAGCAATGACATAAAATTCCTGTCCATTCAAACTTACGAGCTATTTCTAATTTAAATTGTATAATTCATCATTCTGTAACATTCTATTCCCTTCATGGATGCTCATTTGAACATTTAAATATTTGTTCTTTAGGGAGAAAAAAATAAAGAAATTGTTATTCCAGGCACATTTCCAACAACCACAGTCTATAAATAAACAATTAAAGGTGTATCAAGGTTCCGCCACAAGCATCCTAACAAATTAAATCCTTTTTATAAAATGGCTAGCTGGGAACTAAAACCACACTAACTGCAATAATTTTTGAACCTTAATACCAGGGCAGTTGTGCCATCTCGTTATATAAATCCTAGACCACCTGCCTTCTCAAATAAAAGACTACAAATTGTTATTGCCACCTGCTGTCCTTCTCATTGAATAACATGTGTGCAGCACGTGGATTACAGTTAGTGATAGAATGCACCACGCCAGGCATATCAGGTTTGAATTCTTCTAAATATGACCACTGTGAATACAGAAATTCCCAAAGCAACCTCCAACAATATGTTCTGAGACAAAACCAATCGAGCCAAAACTATTGCATAACCACACAAGAGATTATGCGTTATTTAATAGAATTAAACAGAGGACAGCACTGACTTTTTCCAAGGATATACAAGGTGCTTCTCTGTAATTATTTCCACTTTTAATAAGGTCACAGATAATAAGGAATGTCACTGGGAATAAAGAAGATGGCTATAGGCTGGCTTTAACACTGCTCCACTCAGCATGTTAATGAGGATTACAGAAGAGCTCCATCTGGAGGGGACCTCAAGAGATCACCTGATCTAATCTTTCATGGAAAAGGATGAGATTGTCTAGCACCCTGTCTACATCTGCAAAACCTCTTGTGATGGAGACTCTTTAGTCTTATCTCCTTCTCCAACCCTTTGACACATCATGGCTTAGCTCATATGGACCAAGCAGCACAGCAAAGGCAAGCTTAGTGTATGTCACCATGGTGGCTGAAGGCAAGACAGTCCCGTTAGTGACACAGATATCATCCTTTGATTGCAAGCCTGGGCATTTTGGTGGTTGATAGACCATCTGTGATGGTCTATCAACTGAGATTTATATATTTGAAAATTAAATATAAGTAAACTGCTACTTTTATGGCTCTATAGTTGTTACCCCATGGCTCTAGGTATTCTGTTCCGTGTATGGATGTCCACAAGTTGCAAATACTCAGCACAAATTTTTTGAGCAGTAACTTTTAACAGTGAAAGCATGTCTTACCTATCAACTGGTTGAGGCTTCAGAACAGGAAAAGGGAAAACACAGGAATACATTTCAGAGCTGTGTGCAGAAGATAAAATGTTCACGTCCTGATTTTTATGAAATTCATTGGATTATGCCCTTTTTTGACTTAGAGAGAGGGTAACTGAGAGGTGTTTTAAAAACTTGTTATATTTTCAGTCTCCTATGAAGAGTGAGACAATACAAGTATTATAATTCACACTATTAGAATTAGAAGCTATTTTCTTATTACAATACATTATAAGCATTTCTTATCAGCTTTTATTATACTACACTGTAAATGTCTTAAAGCTAGTAATCTAAAATTATCCCTCATAAGCCTTACTACAATGTATCTTTCATAGTTTTATTTTTCTAAAGTATTTGGTCTTATTTATAAGACCATCCTTTAAAACTTGTTTCTAGTTCCGTTTCTCTTTCAATAATATCTATCTCATTCCATAACAAGTTTATATACAAATACATACTATATAAGCCTTCTATCAAACTTTAAAAATTCTCCATAAATCAATTTCCCATAAAACGAAGCAGATATTTATGTATTCTTTGTAGATTACTTTGGTAACTCAGCTCTTATCATGTGGGTGCATTCAATACTTACACTAGCATTGCTAGATTCATATAATTGCTATGTTCTGAAAGCAAGTCCTACTGCACAGTTCAACTGTAATATTCAATATAGCATCAGAAACCACATTATTTCCTCTTCTTACATAAATACCTAAACAGAAAGAACTCCTTTTATTTTTTTTAAATTTTTTTGTGTCTTGTGAAGGAATTAAAATGTTTCCAAAAGAACTCAGAGTTGTCTATACTGAATTCAGACTTTAATTCTTCCTCCCTCTTAAAAGCAGCTTTGTAAATTGGAAAAAATGAGATCTTTCTCTCCACATATGAAACACAATAAACCAAAAAATATGTCTCAATTATTGCAACTTGTAGCATCAGGAACTGAGACTGTGAATATATACATGTACATATGAATGTATCTAACTTGAAAATTCCACTTCATTTGCAGTTTACTAATAAAGCAAACTGCAGTGTACAGCAAACAGCTGTATTGGGATAACAAGCATGCATATAAAATGTTGTAATAATCTTTCACAGATGATAGATTTGTCAGTTCTCAGGTGAATAAAAAGCAGTTATAACTTTTGTTCACTTAAAGGCCACATTGATTCCTTCTCAGGGTCAGTAATGAATAGAACAATAAAAAAGGATAGAAAAATCTTTCTTTCTTTTTTTTTTTTTTTTTCTGAGGTTTTGACTGAGTTCCAGATAAAATTAAAAAAGGATGAAAAATACTGCAAGTTTAAAATATCCAGGTCCTTCAAGAAAGGAAAACTATAGGTTGGGCATTTCAGATTTACCAGTTGAATGAATAGTAATTAAAAGTATCTGCTGTTTGAATAGAAATATTCTGTGATAATTTGTTCAGCTTATTTCCACATTATTTCCTTTTCCTGACTTGAAAATAAATTCAACATTTGTATTCATATGGATTTTTTCCACTTTAGATAACAGATAATTTTGTATTTTTTTATGACAGTGCTAGTTTATAAAATGTACACTTGTACATTGGGGGTTTGAAGTGGCTTTCAATCTTAGAATTAGATTTTTTCTAATTTTCCATTGCCTTCAACTCTGTTCTTCAAATTTCTGACATTCAGCACTGAAAGACATCTTTCATTGAGAAGCCATAATACTGCTAGATGGAAAAACTTAAAGTATGAAAAAAACTTAAGTATGTATAAAGTCTGATAAAGCTGCATCAGACTTTCAGAAAATCAGATGAATTTTCATGAAAGTTTAAAGTTTTAAGTTATGAATTGTCCCTAGGTTAGCAATCAGGATGTTTTTGTAATATCCCTCAACTCTGACATCAGCACCTGTGGACCTTGCATAAAATTTAAATTGGATTACAATATAAAGCTAAGATTTAACTTTACACTGAATAAATTACATCTTATCCCAAACATTTTCCCTCTGTGCTGTTTTATATAGTTCTTGGGATGTATTTTTGTTTAGAGTTCTGAGGGATTTTATGTGTATTTTTTCTTTAAAATAATACATTGCTTCTAGCTCACCTTGGAGTAAGATAACTAATTTTACAAGCATCATCTTGCACAAGTAATGAACTTGCTTTGCAATTTATCCCTCCTCACTATTAAGAAAATTACTTTGTTTCAGAAGAAATAAAGATTTGCTGAAATCTTCCACAAAAAGATATTATTTGCAGTTGCCCCACACAATGTGGATGGAATATTTTTTTCATTATTTAAGAAAAATCAAATGGCACATTACTAAAAAAGAAATTGTAGGGTTCTACATAGAGTTTCCTCTTCTCTCCTATAGTTAGCGATTTTTCATTATTACTGATTGGACTGGCTAGGAGGGAGATCATTATCTTCACAGCAACCCATAAAGTCATGTGCTTTGGATTTCAGGCTAAAGGAGCTTTGATAACAGATCAGTGTCAACAGTGCTCACAGTGCACTCATGGTTTCTCTGTTTAGTCCTCTGCCCCACAGCAAACAAGCTGGGATGGGACACAGCCAGCACAGCTGACCCAATGTGACCAAAGTGATACCTCCCCACCATATGACAGCATAACAGCATTAAAAATGCTTTAGCTCAGGCAAGAGAGAATGCCTTCTGAGATGGTTACATGTCTGAAAACATGACTGATCCCAATGATGAGTTAGTCCTACTGATCCCCTCCAAACAAACATTTTGTAGAAAAGTGGAGGGTAAACACTTGAGTCTACCAATTAATTATTGCACTGATTTGTTTTGCTAAATATTATCATGACTATACTAAATAAATAAATATAAAGGGAGGAAGATAAAGACAGGCAGAGCTCTTACACTAAAAAATGTTAAGATGTGGAAAGTAATGCCCTTTAGAAGAATAAGATCATGTTAATCACAAGAATTCAGAATTTTAGGTGGTGACTTTGATAACTTCAGGAATACTTTCAGAGGCATCTGTAGAGGACAAATGTTGCATCAGCAAAATCACTACAAGAGGCAGATATTTTTTGAGGTTAATAAATAAATAGTGGAAGCCAAAGCCTGAGAAGAAATGATTACTGAAATATTAGGAAAGCAAGGGATGCCTAAAGAAAGAGAACTTAATCTCAATAACTGCTAAATAACACCTCAGAGTGAAGAAGATGCCCAAAAGGTCAAGCACCATCTGATAAGCTTGTGGATTTTTTTTCCTACTTGATTACAGAAAATGGTTGCAGAGAAACTCATTTGGGGGGGGTGGGGGGTGGGCGGGAGGGGAGGTCCAATGAATCTGTAACTTGTTTTGTCAGAGTTGCATGCAGACAGGGTATTTAAATGCCAAGGTGTTGCTTCCTACCAGTCTTGTAAAAAAACAGTATTGTAAATCAATATCAGTGTGAACATACAGTCACATGAATGTCTGCTACATTCCAACTTAAGGCTTCATATCTTGTTTTGAAAGCAGAACCCAAAAACCAGAATTGTAAGGAGCAATGACAGCTAAAACATCTTGCAGCCAGTCCCAGAAGCACTGCTATAGTAAGCCCAACAGGGTTTACTTGCCATACTAAAAAAAACCAAACCGAAACAAACCCAAACCGACAACTATCCCACAGTCCTTATCCAAATAAATCTCTTATGTAACTCAGAGTTTGGTTGACAAGTGGTAAAGTATTGATAAACCAAATTTACAGTAAGAATAGCATCACAGAGAAGAAAGAAGTCTTTTGGTTATTGGTTCAGGGCTTTTTTTACTGTGTTCTATTAGAGCTAGTCTAGAAATATTATTGGTTCTTCTACAGAAAAAAAAAAAAATAACACAAGGTCTACAGGACTAGCAGATAGTTATGGCTCTGAAGAGCCACCCATGCTGAAGAAGTAAAGGGGTAAATGAGTTATGCATATATGCTACCAATGTGCAAGGCAACAAGGTCAGATTTCATAGAATAGGTTGGGTTGGAAGAGACCTTAAAGATGATTTTGTTCCAAACCATATGTCATGGTAAGGGAAACCTTCCACCAGGTGTGTACTTATTTCCAGTAAGTATGAAATAAATAAAATTTAATTCATACCATAATTCTACATTGTGAAAGATACTGAGTATGAGAGATTGAATCTAACAACATTACTAAAAGGTATGCAAGGCTGCATGTCAGGCTTGGAGCAAAGAAAACCATTTTCATTTTAAAAGAAGATGAAAAAAAACTTAAGAAACTGGGCTGCATACCTAAGGGATGTTAGCATCTGCTTCTTGTCTTTGGTTCTTTTTAAAATATAAATATTTCTGATATCCTATACAAAAGAAGTGAAGGAAGGATTACTTGCTTTACATTTATTACTGTACTGTACACAGACAGCTCCTTGGTGACTAAGAGACATGACTTGATTCAGCTTCACCCAGGGGAACATTTCCTCTTTTGCTGGAATATGACATTCCACTGTTCAAGCAATCTCACAAATCCTAAAACATTAAGTCTCAGAGACAAATGATCTGATGAGAAGCATGCACAAATCTTGTATAGTGAGTGCTAGTACTTGACAGTGTCAATTCATCTATGCACATGGTGAACTCCCTTGATAAAATCTGAAGACAAGATTCAAAGCCTGCTGAAGTCAATGTACATATTTCCTTTTTCTGCATTTTGTTGGAGTTATAAAATCCTAATTCATACTTTGATTAAAAAAAAAGTTGCTTTTTCTCTTTTCCTATCATCAAAACATCTTGGCAATAAGTCGTTTAGTGCTTCTGAATGAAAACAAATGAAGTTATATTAGAGCAAGCTAGAAGTTGACTTAGTTTACATTAAAGTGGTGCCCCGTATTGTCACCAGATAATCTCCAAAGGGCGATTCACCCCCTCTTTAACATCTATCTCATGAAACACCGGAGGTCCTTATGTTGATTTGTTGTCCTTATGCCTCTATTGATTTTATAAAGAATTCCCCCAACTGCAATGGACAGGATAAGTCTTCTCTTTTCTGTCATTTATTTACAATATCATCTGTATACTTATGTTTTAAATACATGTGTGATTAAAATCTATGATCTTTCCTTCAGAGAACATAAGGGTGCAAAAATCATATATATGTGAAAGTTGCATATTCTGGTGCAGCATATGGGATGAATAAAACCTGGACACTGCTCATAACTAGTTTATGGAAATCTTACTCTGGCCACTCTGATGCAAGTAGTTCTGCATGTTATCTTGCAAGTTTTAAACTAATTATACACTTTTAAGTCTTCCAGCATAGAATGTGCATTTGAACTTCAATGAATTAAAATATGTAAATAGAAACAGCTGAATGAGAGCCACCAGAGAAATATCAACCATGAGAACTCTGTTGCATAAAATTAAGTATATGAAGGGCATAGATTTTTCTACTATAAATGAAATTAGTTACTTTGAACAAATACAAGTAGGCAAGAGTAATTACAATTTAATTAATTAAGTAGTAGCTTAAAAGTGAAAGTCACATAGCACTACTGCACCTGACACCTTTCCACTAGCTGGAAACTAAAAGAGCATGATTTCAGTTTTGAAAGAAATAATGAATGGTCTAGAGCTGTTGGTTCATTCTCATCATAAAGAGAGGTGACATCATGCACATACTGCTTCAGTCTTCAGATATTTTTTTACCAAAAGAATCTAATAATATATTATTGCATTGCTCTAATATCTCCTGATTTACTTATAATTTTTTCTTCTTAATTCATAAGTGATAGATGTGTGGATCACAACAAGCTCATGCTTACAACTGCTGCTGTTCACAGACAATCTCTCTGAGTGCTAATGCCGTTATGAATAGGATAGGAAAAAGCAAAAAAAAGAAATTAATGCATCTTTTTGCAAAACCCAAAAGATATAAATAAAAGGAGACTGCCAGCATATGTGGTCTCCCAGAAATGCCTTGGAAGGCAGGTGAGGACAGAGCTCATCCTTCAGTTACAACAGTCTGAAATGGCTGTGGTATGGGAAATCAAAAGCTGAATGGGATGCTAGCTTGAAGTCTGCATTAAACTGACACAGGGTAGGTTTACATTAAATATTAGGAAAAAGTTCTTCCCTGTGAGGGTGGTAAGGCCCTGGCACAGGTTGCCAAGAAAAGCTGTGTCTTTCCCATCCTTGGAAGTGTTGAAGACCAGGTGTTGGACAGGGCTTAGAGCAACATGGTCTAGTGGAAGTTGTCCCGTGGCAGGTGGGCGAACTGGATGATCTGTAAGGACCCTTCCAACCCAAATCAGTCCATGATTTCATGTATACAAAACACTGAAATAGGAGCTCTGACATGAGTCAGATAAAGAACTGCACTACTGAAAGATGTAAACACAGATTGCAAGATTCAAACAAAAGGACTTCCCTTCAAGGTCTGTTAGATATGATTGTGCTCAAAGATATATCATAATAGATGTACATATACTTGTATGCATACACACACACACACATACACACACACACACACACGGAGGGGGACTAATTTTATTTAGTTGTAGCTATTTATGACAGGGCATGGACATCTGCCAGTAGACCAGGTTGCTCCAAACCTCATCCAACTGGTCTTGAACACTTCCAGTATAACTCAATGTACCACTGATGCAAAATACTATGTCTGTAAAATGGAGAAAGTCAAAACATCAGTTATTGTACTTTTTTCACACAATCTCTGGATATATCTAAGGTCTTTAATGTTTTTTAACTATGTACTCAATACACACAAACAGTAGCCCAGGACATGCTAATGATTACTGCTGTCATGTATTTATAAAAGCTTAAAGGCTTGTTAGTAAAATATTTTTGTTTCCTATGACATAGGTGAAGTGAAACTCCAAATGAGCTGAAAGTAATTAGAGTTTAAGCTATCTGATGGAAACTCTGGCAGCTGTCCAGGTCACTAGGATTTGAATAAAAGCTGCAAAACTTTCTTTCACCTGGAACAAAGAAAAAAAATACCATCACTGAAGTATATGAGAGAAAAAGTGGGGAGGAGTGCCACACACAGCCCTGGAATAACAAAATACAAAAAAAAAAAAAGAGCAGTACTTCAAGAATATTTCATACAAAGAGAAAGGGTCTTCATTTCAGCACAAGTGGCAGGAAGAAATTATTTCTTTGTTCTTTCTTATCTTTTCTGTTTCAGTAAACCCTAAATAAACTGAGAACAAAATATTCAGGCTTCAAGCTCTAATTCATTAGCTGTAACAAAAAAAAATCTCAAAAAGATAATTAAAAATAAATGTATAAATAGGACCAGGTGCACGTTAGTCTTACAGATCTTGACCTGACAGTGGCAGGAAGGAGAACAATTAAAAATAATTGTTTAGTTTGTGTGTTATATTTGGTCCCATTATTAAAGCAGATTCATAGGAAAGCCTAAATATGAGTGTCATACTTACATTTATAAAAAAATCCCAGACTTCACAGTGTACCACACACAGAGATTTGGTATTTAGTAAAATTTAAAACTAATATTCCTTCAGCTCAAAAAAAAAAAAAAAAAAAAGAAGAAAAAAAGGGAAAAAAGAAAAAAGAAAAGGGAAAAAAAGGAAAAAATAGAAAAAAGAAGAAAAAAGAAAAGCATTCTATTAATTTCAGGAAGTTATTACTAAGATTATTTTTACTCAATACAATCAAATTCTATGTAAGCTGGGTTTTTTCTTCTCTCTGAATGCCGTTAATAGAGTTTGAAATATGTTTTCATTGTACAGCAGCTGTATCAAATCTTTGTGCTTTTTCTTTTGGTGTACTGTTGCTACATTTGAGGATTGCGAGTAAAAGCACAAATGAAGTAAACAGAGTGCAATGTGTCCCATTGTGCTTCAAAAAGAAATGAACTGCTGTATTTAACTCTTTGGGATTGTTCCTGGAATTTGTTTTGAGGAACATATACCTCTGGAAATTGCTTCCACAGATTTTCAGCAGAGGTACTGTGTCTAAGTTTAGTTGCTTGTGTTAAGCATACAGTACTGTCTGTGGAGAATCATTTACTTACGGAGATGTTTGTTTCACAGTGGAATTAACCCTTTCATTCTTTCATGCACTCCACTACCTTCTGCTGGCTTCAGAAGTCTATCACATTTCCAGATCTTGACTCAATTTTCTAGTTTCAGCTACAGTTTACCTGTCCTGAATCTGTCTTAAAATGAGTGCATGGTCACAGGATATGGCAGAGAGTCAGAGAGTCTATACTTATACTTCTTATAACTTAAGGCTAAAAAATTTAAGGTAATAGTATAACTATTGGGGAGCTATGCCTTCAAAAATATTCTCTTGCAATGTTATCTTGCACAGAAAATATGGCAATATAATTATAATTACACAGACTGAAATAACCAAGAGAAAGGAAACAACTTTAATACCTATTGACTGGTAGATGAGTAAATGTTTAAGTAAAATATGAGATAAGGATCAGATCTTAAGCAGCTGAGTTAGGTAAGAAAGTGCTGAAGAAGAAGTTATATGCATAAATGGAAAGTAGGGCAGGAAGTAATATAGAGAGAGAATTCAAAGGCTGCACTACTTGTTTGTTTAATTGTTTTGGGCTTTTGATATGAAAAAGACAGCAAAGATAGGAGATGGAATGATAGGAGAAGGAAGAGAACGGTTACTGGAGGAAATTAAAAGCAGTTTAGTACTACTAAGGCACATGTAATTTCTTGTTTCTATTATTATTATTAATGTTATTGTTATTATTATTATTGATAATTTATTATATAGTTAATAATAATGATGATGAGATGATGATGCTGATAGTGATGATGATTATGTTGTCAGTAGTAAAGAAGTTTAACTAGTAGTGCTAATTAAATCTATTTAAAATGAAATTATGCTAGTTGATTTGCTCAGTAGGTTTCTTGGATTATTTAAGATGACCTTTACTCTTGTTGTAGAGAACAGCCTCCTCACAAATCATTGGTGAGAAAGCCAGATAATAATACTGGGGGGGGGAAGGTGGGGGGGAAGAGAACAAATATCTACAATAATTCATAGTATGTTATATTGAGTTTGGTCACATCCTGAATATTATGTCCACTTCTGATCTCCAGAGTACAAGAAAGACAAAGAATTACTGGAGAGGGTCCAGATGGGCCACCACAAAAGATGATGAGGGGTCTGGAGCATGTCTCATGGGGAGAGACTGTAGGACCTGAGCCTATTTAGTCTAAAGAAGAGAAGACTGAGAGGGAATCTTATTAATGCACATAAATATCCTGAAGTCAGGTGCCGAGAGGAAGGTGCCAGAGCCTTTTCAGTGGTGCCCAGTGACAGAATGAGGAATAATGGCCATAAAATAAAACGCAAGAAGGCTCATCTCAACATAAGGAAGAACTTCTTTACAATGTGGGTGGCAGAGCACTGGGACATGCTGTCCGATAAAGACGTAGACTCTCTGGAGATACTCAAACCCCACCACTGCCTCACCTGGGCAAAGGGGTTGGATCTGCAGAGATCCCTTCCAACCCTAACTATTCTGTGATTTTACAGTATTTTGTTTCAAAGTATTATCTACTTTTTTCCTCTAGAGATGATAAGGGCATGACTATAAAACTGAAGAAAAGCTGGTGTAGATAACTCACATGTTAGGCAAACCACCAAAATCACGGTGGAAATAGCACTCTGAGACAGACCCTTAATGACTCAGATATTCTGAATTACTTTTAAAAAGGAAGTGGTTATTTTTGTATTGGGGGAAAAGATATCAACTGTTGCATGACACTTCACCATACTTGTACTCAGGGCTCTAATGAAATCACCTATGGTTGCCTAAATATGAGCACAAAGTACTTAACACACTTCTCAATATTGCCATTACAGGAGTGGGAGAAAAACCCTTTAAATTTAATCTAATCTTAGTTCTCCTGCAACAAAGACATTATATCTTCCATTGTTTATTTGGCACTGGCCCTCAAAGTCAGAAAGGTCTGGCTTTAAAAAAGAAGTGCCAAACTTCTAATGAGAGACAATTCTTCCCCCTAACCACTTGCTTAGGGAAAACCAGAAACAATGGATACAGCAATGGGACAGAGTTTATCTTGTCCAGTTGAATCTCCAGCCTGGTGTGTTCAAATGTTTAAGCTTACAGTTTCGAATTAGATGTAGGACTTGCTGAGCTCTCTTTTGCACTTAGACTTGGAGAACAAAAGTCAGGCTTTCACTCTCCATCATTGGACTGTGGAAGAAAGACCATAGTAAGGTAACATTATTATACAATTTTGTACATCAGACATTTGTAAAATATTTTACTATTCATAAAACTTGTAAAATTTGTACATCAACAATTTTATACACAAACACCTTGTCAAACCAGCCATGTGTTATTATTATTATATGACTGTATTTTTATGCCTGACCTCTCATAAGAACAGGTAGCAACTCATCTATTCAGTGCTTTCCTACCCTCAAATCACAAGACATGAGTTAAAATATTTGCAAACTGGTTGGTAGTGGAAAGTGCACCCTCGATTTGCTGCTGATATGACAATGTGAGGACAGGCAGATAACTAGGAGGAGTGGGTGATTTGACAGAGGGTTGTGCTGTCATCCAGAGGAATGGAGAAATGGGTTGACATAGAGATTGTGTAGTTCAAGAAATGCAAACTCCTGAAGCTGGGAACAAGCCCAGGCATCAGTATATACTGGGACCATCCAGCTGGAAAGCAGCTCTGCTAGAAATCCCATTGGATTAGAAGGTAACTGTCAGTGAGGTTGCTAAAGTAAGAACACAAGAGTAATAAAATGATTAAATGGCAGAATTTGGAGTAATGGTCCAAAGTTTTAAATTTTCTTGGGGGGGAGGGTGTGCGTATGTGTATGTATGTGGTATGAGGCTGGTATTATTAAATACATTACAGTTCCTTCCCTACCCCTTCTGGGATTTTATATGTTGTTATAAATGATCAAATCAGCAGCCAAATTTAAAAAAAAAATTAACAAAGATTTATTAGATCAACAACAAAAATAGAATTTCAAAAAAACCCCACCACAGCCGAGGCAGCGTCAGCCCCGGAAGTCGGCACTGGGTGAACCTGGATCTGACTGACAGAGTGCCAGCATCTCCTCAGTGGTTCACCCCGACTGCTTCATGCCGCTAGCTTATGTACCGTTTATTCTGCCTGAGGCAGAAATGATGGAAGGTTCTTTTGTTTCCCTTCACATGTATAACTGGGACCATACAGATGCAGAAGTATACAAAGCCAGTCCAGATGTCCAGACGGCTGTCTGAACTTCTTCGGGATAGCCTTTTTCACATGTAACAGAGTGGTGCCAGTGCTTGAGTTGGTAGATGCAATCTCCCCAGGTGCAAGTTCTCATGAATGGCTCAGACATTCCTGGGAAATTGGCACTGTCTCATTCTTACATTAACGGACTTGATATTATCTTAATGATGTCCGGGAACTAATTGAATAGAAATAAGACTCTGCTCCCAGCCAGGGTGGTCAAAGACATAGGTTGGATTCACAATATTTTATATACATATACAGCATGAATTATTTCTACTATATACTACAACATGAAAACTACATTGTGGCATTTTGCTCGGATTTGTAAAATCTGCTGATACCATTTGAAATAAAGAAAAGCTTTAATGATTACTTATAAATACATAGCTCTAAATACAAGAAACTATTGGATTGGTCTTATAAACAGAATAAATATAACCTCCTTTAATGCTACAGTACATGTGCATTTTTAATTCTCTTGACAGCTCTTTTCTTTTCAGGGTAATCTCCCAAACCAGTCAGACAACTGGGTTCTCTCTGTATTTCACTAGGAGCATTAGGTTTTCCCTTGCATTTGTTAAAAGCTGGATATATTTCACTCAGAATGAATAGATTTGCTATATGTAGGAACTAAAATTGAAACTTGTACTTAGGAAAGTAAATGTTATCCACATAATAATTTCAAGAGGGGAGAGAGGACCTCCATTTCTGCTTTTTTGCTTTTCCGTTAAAACGTAATGCTATAGATCAAACCAAACCCATGAAACACAAAAAATTGAAAGAAAAATCCCTATATTGTTAGATTAGCAATCAGTTATATTCAGAAGTATACGCCTGAACAAATCTCTCCCTTTTCTATAGTACTAGATTTTATTGAACAAAAAATGCTTAAGTAACGACCCAGTACTGTAGTAAATGTAAAATGTAGACACATATAAAAGCTGTGGTCTTTCATGGGAAAATATTAAACCTTTACAGTTGTTTTTAGAACTAAATGGGAGAGAAAACTTTGAATACAAAACCCACTAATTCTCTCATCAGTAAGACACAGTGGCATTTTTCTGGAAGATAAGCATAACAAAAAAAAAAGTTACTGAGGTTTTCAGTGAAACATAATGCCTTTATTCAATGGCATAATAGCTGATAAATGACAGTTATGTAGAACATCAAGAATACTTTGTATTTTTACTGAGAATTACAAAGCTGATTTAAGAGTATTCCCAAAAAAGGGAATGAGCTAATACATTAACTTTAGTGATGGTTTCCTCTACTGATAGACAGTGTGGGATATGGTTCTGTCAGACAAATGCATAATAGCTAATAAATGACAGTTATGTAGAACATCAAGAATACTTTGTATTTTTACTGAGAATTACAAAGCTGATTTAAGAGTATTCCCAAATAAGGGAATGAGCTAATACATTAACTTTAGTGATGGTTTCCTCTACTGATAGACAGTGTGGGATATGGTTCTGTCAGACAAATGCTGGAGGGGCAGCAGAAAAAAAGTCTTAAACACTTTTTTATCAGTCTAGTTTTCAGTCCACTCACCTTCTACACAAGAAAACTTCATATGCCTCCCCATTTTAACTTCAATGGAGTAGTTATATTGAAGTATAGACAAGTATAAGTAGATATATGAAGTGTGTATATATGTATAGACATATAAACATGAAATATGTATAGCCAAGAGCTAAAGGGAACAGATACAATCTTTCCTTGGTGTAATATGATTTTTTTCTGAGTGAGAATGCTTAAAATGCAATTCCATGTATCTGTTATTATCTATATTAAGTAATTGCAATAACACTTTTTAATTAAAAAAAATATTCCCACCTTTCAATGATTAAACATGAAGTATTGCTCCTTTTATGCAATGTGAATTAAGTGTTAACTGCCAACATCAGAAAATTAACTTGATGTTAGTTATTCAAGATATATAATTTTGCTGTTGTTCTTCTTCTAATAGCAGGACATAGATTTAAACCACTTTATCCAGTCTCTTCTTCGTCCTCCTCAGTTACCTCCTTTTTATGTTCATCTCACAGCTATAAAAAAATCATTGTTTTACATACTGGTTTTAGAGATTCTAGCCTGCTCTTATAGGAACATTTCAATATTCTACTGCCATGTTTCACTGCACAGGATTTGAATTTTTTCACATAAATTAGTTGGGGTTTTTGTTTGTTTTTTTTTAAAAAGTACTTGCACTTAAATAATTCAGTTTTTTAAAGGAAAGACTGCAATATGGTAGTTCAGATGGAGCATTTGTAAATTTTTTCTTCCAGGCAGTATTTAGGATTATTTCAATCTCTGCTTTTACAACTATCTCTTCTTTTGTTTCTAAGTAAATGCCAGTCGATATGACATGTGGGGAGACATATTCATGGCACACTACTAAGCAGTTTGCATACTCTAAATAAGAGACACACTGATCTTCATTGAAAAAAAAAAAAACCCAACCAAACCCAAAAAGTATAATTATACATTCAGGGGGCATTAGCAATTGTGCAACACATCCTCTGTGAGTCAAATTCCATGTGGTTTTCACTACAGAGAGCCTGCAGTAAATCAGATCCTATTTGAAAACAAAGTTGTGAAAGCAGTTTATATCAGGGTGAGACTATAATGCCATTTATACATATATTGAGTGGAAATCTGAAAAGGTTGAAATGTTTCTTAAAATACATTGAGGCTTTGGCATTTGGCTTTGCTCTGTGTTACCTTCTCAAAATATCTGAAAAAGAAAATTCAAGGACTGAATTAACCTTTCTAATTATGACAACATATTGTACTTACTATGCAACATGAAAATCAGAACAGAACTAAACTATTTCAAATTAACACAAACATTTCTTTCCCAAAGCAAGAGAATCTTAAGCAATCAAAACAAGGGTGAGTTGATATTCCTCCATCGTTCCTGATCTTGAAAACGTAATGTTCCCACAAGCTTTTAAAATAGTTCAGTATTGACTTTTTTGCATTACTCTGATGTTCCATTGAAATGACTCTTCTAAACTGAGCAGGTCTAGACAGGAACACTATTAGAGGCTTTGTTCCTTATCTTACCAAAATAGGTTTTAAGGAACGGCATATTCCATCTGGATTTCTTAGGTTTCTTTCATCTTTCATCCTCCATTTTTATGAGCAGAGGGAATTAGTTCTTGAAAAATGAGATTATTTAGAATAGGTAAAAAAATTTACTTCCCCCTCTGCTCTGCTCTGGTGAGACCCTGCCTGTAGTGCTGTGTTCAGCTCTAGGGTCCTTATTATAAAAAGGATGTGGATCTGTTGGAGCAAGTCCAGAGGAGGCACAATGAGGGTCAGAGGGCTAGAGCACCTCTGCTATGAAAACAGGCTGAGAGAGTTGAGGGTGTTCAGCCTGGAAAAGAGAAGGCTCTGGGGAAACCTTAGAGCCCCTTCCAGCACCTAAAGGGGCTCCCAAGAGCTCAAGAAGAACTGTTGGCAGGGGCATGGAGTGACAGGAAAAAGGGGAATGGCTTTCAATTGCCAGAAGGCAGGGTTAGATTAAATATTAAGAAAATATTCTTCAGTGCAAGGGTGGTGAGGCCCTGGCACAGCTTGCCTAGGGAAGCTATGGTTGCCCCATCCCTGGCAATGTTCAAGGCCAGGTTGAACAGGCCTTGGAGCAGCCTGGGATAGTGGAAGATGTCCTTGCCTATGGCAGAGGGGTGGAATTAGATGATCTTTGAGTTCCCTTTTAACCCAAACCGTTTTGTGGTTGTATGATTCCATGAACTGCTGAGGTAATTTTCCATGTTCTTATAAATTTTCAGAATTTCTGTTAGCCTTTTCTTTCATGCTGTTGCTTCTTTAAAACAAAATTAAGCAGTGAACTGCAGTTAACATCAGTGCCTTTCTGGATTTGGAGAACAGTCTGCAATATTAAATTTCCGTAACACTAAAGACTCTGGAGAATGTTAGTACAACTTTTATCTTCCCAGAAGCCCATTTGTGTTGTTCAGTTCTTTGGTTTGTTTTTAAATATTTGAGGTATATCCCTTTCTACCTCTACTTTAAAACATGCTGTGGAACCATCTATCTCAGAGATACCTCCATTGGCAGAGTACAGCCTATTGGATACACTTGATTATAGATGAGCTGTTGCTCATTTAAAATAAGGGTACAGAAAGATGACACAGGTCTCTTAGTGCTATCTTTCAACTAAAAAATAATCACAGCATGGTATTAAGAAAAGTTTTCCTTTTGAGGCTTGTTTAATTCATCATTATACATGATTCTTAATATCAAAAGATATTTTCCTAATTTGTGCAACAAAACAGCAAAGGAAAATGTAACTCTTCATGAAGGCAGAGGAAGACATGACAAAAAATACAACTAAAGGTACAAAATATACAAGCAAAGGTACAAAAAACTAGAGAACAATGTTTCTCATCTCCCTTCTTCCTCTTCCATTGGAAGAAAGTGTGATAATTGGTTTCATGACACATCTGAGCAACCCTCCTTCCAGGTGTGGGCGTGTCTTGGCCCTTCATATGAATTGCTATGACCCTGGAAGGCATTTGAGAAAGCAAGATGAAGATAGGCAGTTCCTACTGCTTTAATATAGCAATTTTTACATCTGAAACATGGTATTTTGTACTCTGTGGCTGGATTAAAGTCTATGTTAACAGGACTGCTGTTTTTCAATGAGTCTCAGCAATTTAAGATCTTAAGCAGCTGGCAATGTGTAAAATTCTTGATGTGACACTGATAATGAAGTTTTCATATCGCTGCTCATGGAATTGTTGGTACAGTACTCTCACTGTAGCATTGCAGAGCACTTCAGCTGAGAACTTGCTTCTCCACTGACATGGTACTACTCTCAAACGTGCCGTATTTTCTGTACCTGACAGGTAGGATTTACTTTAATTTCTTCTTACCGTCTGATATCTATGATCTTAAGTTAGGTGATGAGGCATGGTAAAGCTCTAACAAAAACAGTGTATATTCTTGCTATGCTGGCATCCAAACTGAGGGATAGAAAAAGGCAGAACATGACCAAACGCTGGTATTCACACAAGGAGATTATGTCAGGCATTCCTGTTGTCCAGGTACTCTATTCCCTGGGAAAGAGAGGTGATGCCAATAGGTGGATTGGCTGGTTGGGACAGTAGAGTGGAAGGGTGAGAAAGCAAAGGAGGAAGGCAAGTGCAGAATTACTAGATAGTTTGGTACAGATGTAAAAAACAGATTTATGTCGATGCAAATTTTCATTCCCACAAGAATACATTATCCAGAGGAAATCTGAGTTACAGATATGTGAGTTCAGTTGTAGACTGGAACAGTATCATGTACACTGCTGTAAATCACATACACAGGCTCATAACTTTTTCAATTATTAGCTGCTTTAACTGAGGCATGGAATAGTTAGGCTTTCAGAGGCAAGCCAAATTAAGAGTAGTGCCACAGAAGGTGATCTGTCAGTCCTCCACTCCCCTGCTAATACACAAAATCTCAGAAGCACCAATACTAAGAAGCATCCTTTCTGAGTGAGAAGGGACACTGTCTTCTCTTGTGCAGATGTAACATGAGCTAATCTTCTCCTATAGAGAGATCTCTCCCTAGAGTGAAAACCAGATTTAAAAGATGGAGTAGTAGGCTCAAATACCTACTTAGTGAAGACCAGTGAAGACCACTGCCAGCTCTAAATCCATTAGAAAGGGACTGTAACCTTGTCTGAAATCTGCCAGCCTGATTTTGTTCCTCTGGGAATTGCTGACCACCATCTGGCATGAATTTAAGCAGAAGCCAGAACCCTTTATTCCCATCACAGTGCCCCTATGCCCACCTCCTGCAGGAACTAGATGTGCCTATTCCTTGTGTATGCCAAGGCAGCTCCTTTTTTCCTTTCTACCACGTACACTGCAATTTCTCATTAGTTCGAAGGATACTAGTATTTAGCAGTTCCTAATTTTCTATTCACTGTGCTAAACCCTGCTACTGTTATAAGCACATATACTGCTGTTTACACAGTACAATTTCCAAAATACAGCCAAAGCCTTGTGTATTCATATTATATACTCTGTGATTGATATACTTCTCCAAACAGGTCCTCTTTCACAGTTTTAAATGTCAAATGGATCTAGTATTATTTGTAGCTAACTGCTGCTACAATAATTGCCCTCATACAGCAGGTGCCATACATCAGATGCAATGTTTGAACTTCCCCTTTTTCCTAATCATCACAAATATCATATTGAAGCATATATATAAGACCTCTATACCTTTCAATACTTTTCAAAGTATTATCACCATTATATCTTTAGGTAGCTATGATTTAAATAGAACAGTGAAATGACAGCTAGTTTAATTGTTCAATACCTTTTAGAATTCAATCCACAGTAAGTTAAAATTGCATAAACACTGTGTAAGTATGTTTAGGTTATTCTAGAATGAGTTACATCACTCCTTAAAACTATAGACTACGTATGTTCCTACTCCAAGTAGTTCCATGCTCCGGAACTGATTTCAAAGTCAACAGAAATACAACTAGCTTAAACAAATTGTTTCATATAAGTAAGTTCTATCACAAGCAGTAAACACAACAGTAATGGGAAAAGTGATATGTAGACTATGTGAGAAGTAAATGTTTAGATTAACACATTATAAGGTCAAGAAGTTTAGGTGTCTGGGCAGTTACATAATATAAATCACAGCATTTTACCTATTAAATCTTGCAGCTAGATTAATTTAGTGTCTTTAGTCATAGAATCCTAAAACAAAACCAGCTAAGAATTGGAGTTATCATATTGGATTTTAACAATCAGTTTCTTCTAAACATATCTTGATGGAAAAATTCACCCCGTGATGGAAGACATATAGAAATTCAACTGTAAGTAGAAAAATAGGACACCTAAACTATCCCAGTGTAACATATGAGGGAACTTGTTCCACGTGAGTATAGACATAAGGAAATAGGAATCTTCATATACAGAATGGATGGTTTAGATGTGTAAATATGACCTTAGAAAGTTACTAATTTTGCAAATATATTTTATAAGTCTCACATGCAAATACTATTTTCTGTACAGTCAGTAAGTGCATACAGAAGATTTGATGGCACCACATGAGCAGACATTTTAAAACTTAATTGGTTTCATATAGATCTGATGTCCAGGAAACTAGATCTGGCTACATCTTAGATAAAGAAACACCTGTTGTATGAATCAGCATTTTCTCTCCTTACTTTTCAGTTTTCAATGACACAATTCATGGAAACATTAATTTAAAAATGTAGGTAAAAAAGATTTTCTTTTTCCTGGTAACTTACATAATATTGTTTAAAACTGAAAAAGAAGCTGTCCTTTGCAACTCAGTTTTTCATTTCTTCTTACGGAAAAAACTCAATAACTAACAAATCAGCTTCCAAAGATTTGAGGATAATTTTTAGTGTTTCTTAAAACATAACATAGTTGTTAAGTGTATCTATATTTGGAGTCAGTATATACAGGCTCATGGGAGAATGCAAGCATGCTTTTTATGAAGGCATAAATTATAAATACAGGTAAGTATAAATAGTAAGGTTTCGCTGGCATTTGAACACAGACAATAATATGGAATTTTAATAAAAAGATCACAGCCACTAAGAAAGACTGATAGAGCAATTATGTAGCATTTTTTTGTATGCTACTACAGTTAAAGAGTTGTGTCATGGTTTAAAAGCCCAGCCAGAAGCTAAACCCTGGGCAGCTGCTTCCTTACTGTCCCACCAGTAGGACTGGGGAGGGGATTGAATTGGTAAAGGTCAGAAAACTCATGGGCTGAGATACAGACAGTTTAAGTGGGAAAGCAAAACCCATGCCCACAGGCAAAACAAGGAATCAATCCACTATTTCCAAGGGACTGCAGTTGTTCAGCCATCTCCAGGAGAGAAGGGCCTCATCACATGTAATGGTGACTTGGGAAAAAAAATGCCATCACTCCGAATGTTCTCACTCCTCCTCTTTCTTACCTCAACTTTATATATTGAGCATGATGTCACATGGTCTGGAATACCCTTCTAGACAGCTGGGGTCACCTGTCCTGGTTGTGTCTCCTCCCAGCCCACATGCTCCCACAACTTCCTTGCTAGCATGGGAAGTGTATGAAAGGGGAACAGCATGACAGCTACTCAGGTAGGGAGAAGGAACACTCTCTGTAACTGTTTATTTTATACCTGTGGGAGTACAAGGGGAAGAACTGGAATAGGTGGAGCATTCCAGGTTCTTCATTACAGGAAAGCTGCTTTCTTATCACTCCCTCCTATGACAGAAAGACTGAAAATTCCTCTGCTGCTATTAATTTCTGAAATGGGGTAAAACTTTAGAAAGGCAGAAACTGTGCTCAGGCAAAAGAGAGAGGCAGGAAATAAGGAGTGAAAGGGAATGTTTTGTGGTATTTGTATCTACTATAAAAATAACACCTTCACTTTTAATAACTGAAAGCCACTATTATGTGGCTTTTCACCCAAATAATTAGGGTGTTTACCAGCTTTCAAATTTCGTAAAAAATCCTAATTGATTCTCTGATGTATCTGTGAAATAGCTTTTTATTTTACTGATGGAGAAAGAATAACGTTCCTCAAATTACTTGCCCGATGCCATACAAATCAGTGACAAACCCAGCCTGAACACGTGAGCTCCTAATCAGGCATACATCTGCCTGGAACGCCTTCCCCCTTGCCACTGTTCTCACAATATGTACTATTATATTAGCTCAAACTAGGGAACATGCAAATGTTTTCAGGGAATCTAGCCTGACACCATTCTGACACAGCAGTGATGAAGGACTGACTATCCTAGTATAAATTATACCAGGGATTTCAGAATAGAAATATTTCAGAAGCTTAAGAAGTATCAAGAAAAATATTATTACATTTGCCCCTTCATCCAAAAACATTCATTTATAAAAAATTCCATGGAGGCTTGTAGCTGTAGTTTTGAGTAGTCCTGAGAGGAGGATCCTTACAGAAAACTTCCAATCCGAGATATTTCATGATTCTAAAGAGGCAGACAACTTCCAAGGCTTAAAAAATGACACAAGTTGATGTGTAGAACCTCCAGCACCAAGTAACTCAGGATGGCAACTTTGCTTACAAAGTGAACAGAAAAGGTGTGTTGCGTGCACAGAGAGGTAACAGCTCAGCTGATATACTAGGAGCTCTTTCTCTGCAGAATTCTTTTCAAATTTAAAACTGTTCTCACCAAAATAAACCTCCTGAAAGAGTGCTGTAGACACATTACCCCCTCCCAAGTGAAATTATTAGCAAAGCTGTCCTTCCAATCCCCATGCCCCTGCACACATGCTGCTACCCTGGAAGGCACTTAGAAAAGCTTGCCTCATAAAGGGAATCTTTAAAATATTTACACTGCATTTCTATATTTAGGCATATTGCTACTGCTACAGTGATAAGGTTAAAATTATTTTGTTTAGAAATCTGTGAGGAAAGCAAGAAGCAGTAAAGGGAAAGCCACAGAGAGAGCAACCTACAATATTCCTTGAAACTACAATTTCTTAAAGCAGAAAACCAGCAGTAAATGGGTATATTGGAATGGTATAGACTGAGGGCTAGGGCCAGCTTCTTCTTTCACTGGGACCCTGGGCACAAAACCAGCATAATTCCACATGTCTTAGTAGTGTAAGTTAGAAGCGGAGTTTGCCCTCAGAAGGAAAGATATGAAACAATTTCAGCAGATAAAAAGAGCTTGAGAGCTGTGAAAGTGGGAGCAGTAGTTTGTTTTAGTTGCCTCAGGAAAAATTCACTTTATACTTTTGGGTAATGCAAAGCTTTGAAAACCTGAATGTTTAGATGCTTTTTGAGAACTGTAGAGAATCATGCAAGTGTAAACGTGCTGCTATTTGTAAGCTCTTTTAACACCGGGAGAAAAAAACAAAATCTAAAGATATCCACATACTGTACTGCCTGGTAATGGCAATCACATGACATCTTGATCCCAGAGGTATTTAGGTGTGAATTGAAGCTGATGTACCAAATAAACCCACTTAAGAGAGAAAAATCGTTGATGGTGAAGGTAGGTACAGGTTTGCATAAGGTGGGATTGAGAGCTTGCAAGCTTGAGTAACATGACAAAAAACAGAGTTTCAGGGAAGTACAAAGTAGACATGGAGTCACAGTTCTTACAAGGTAAGAAGTAGGATGTTTTTTTAAAACTTATTGTTAGAATTGAATCAGTATCATTAAGGTTGGAAAATACCACCAAGATCATCGAGTCTGACCATTAACCTAACACTGACAGGTCCACCATGAAATGATGCCCTCATGCATCATATCCACATGGTTTTTGAACGCTTTCAAAGATGTCAAGTCCACTGTTGCCCCGCGACCCTGTTCCAGTGCTTGACCACCGTTTCAGTGAAATATTTTTTCCTAGTTTCCAGTCTAATGCTCTCTTGACAAAAACGTTTCCACTTGTTTTATCAATACTTAAAGGGAGGGCGTAGTGAGGTGGGGACTAGGGAGGTAATGAAGTCATTGTCCATGGAGGTGTTCAAAAGGCATCTGGATCTGGCGCTAGATCATATGGATTCAGAATTACGGTGCTCATGTTGGGTTGAACTAGTGAATCTTACCCTACTCCCGCACGTTCGCAGCCGCTCAGCCGCGGAACGAAGCCCATCTCCCTGTCCCGCACAACCTCCTCCTTCCGCGCCCGCCGTCCCTCACAGCCCCGCCAGGGCCGTGCAGCTCGCGCAGGCGCAGAGGTGCCGCGCAAGCGCGGAGCTCCCCGGACGGGCGGCGCTTCCCTGGGGCGGCCGCAGGCCGAGACGGTCGCGCGGGGCCCTGTGGAGCGGTCCAGCCCCCGCCCAGCCGGGCATTGTTCCCGGCCCATCTCCGCCGGAAAGTTTCAGCCGCGTCCCGGTCCACTGCCTGCAGGGTCAGGGGGGGCGCGGTGGGGGCAGGGGCCCGGAGCCCCTTTGTCGCCTCCTCCCCGGTGTGAAGCCGCTGGTGAGGCTCAACATGATGGCGGCCGAGGCCACGGGTGAGGAGGGCGGCTCGGGCGCTGTGGCCGGGACGGCGGGAGCCTCCGCGGCCGGGGACATGGGGCACTGCCCCGCCTTGTGCCGTAGTCGGGCACCGGAGCCGCAAGGCCCCGTCCTGGTCGGCGGCGGCCCTCCAGGCGGGACGGATTTGTGCTCAGTTCTGGGTCTGCTGGAGCTGGGCGCGGAGCCAGCCCCTCCAGCGGCCGCTGGGGCGGCCGATCCCGGCTTCCCCCCGCTGCCGCCCCCCCCTGCCTTGGCCGGGGGGCTGGGGACAGTGGACGAGGGAGACTCACTGGACGGGCCGGAGTACGAGGAAGAGGAGGTGGCCATTCCGCTCAACGCGCCCCCCACCAATCAGTGAGTACCCACCGCCCCCGCCTCAGTCCTTGTGGGGAGTGGGTACTGCGCCGCCCGGCCCCCACCGTTAGCCGGGAAGATTGTGTGTCAAGCTCGACTGGAAATCTCGCAGGAGTTTTGCGTCCCACCCCTTCACCTTCCCTCCCTCCTCCGGTTCCGTTCCACCAGGAAGTTTACTTTACGGGGATACTGAACGGGGTTTGTCGAGCGCAGCCCACCTGCAAGTCGGGAGAGTGAGTGGCGGCAGCAGGGAGGTCGGACTCCTTCCCCTTCACGGGGAGCTGGTCCTCCGGTACTCGGTGGGATCAGCTTACGGGAAAAAGGCGGCTGAGTTAGTTTTTTGCAAGTTTTCTTAGGAGTACTGCAGAGGCTGCCAGGAAGAGTGAACTATTCTGTTTGTCGTTTAAACTCCCTGTTGGGGAGACTTTTCCAGTCACTGGTAGCCCCTTCACGGTAGGGTCCTAAACTTAATTTCTGTAAATAGAGTAAAAAAACCCATCCATGGCATAAAAGTCTTTATTTACCATGTCATCATTTTGTTTTGCATTGCTTTCTGCTGAAAAAAAAAAAGGTAACTTATCTTTTCCATTTCATATAGAAACAGCCAAAGTAATGCGCACTTGTTGGATCTTTTTAAAAATTCAGGCAGTCTTGAATCGTGGATTAAAAAGGAATTGAAATAATTTCCAATTTTAAAAGTGTTACCAAAGGGATATTTTTATATATGTTTTAACTGTCTTGCTGCTCAGCCAATTTAAACTTATTGGAGAGAGGAGACATTTGGAATAAGCTGAAACTTATAGTTAGGTTTTACTGTAATTATCTGTACATCAGGTTAATTTGGATTCTTTCTGTGCTGGTACTAGAAAGAATCTTCCACTAGAGGCAGACTAGTTCTTTGTTTAAGTTGTGTGAAATATAAGATCAGATAATATTATATAGAGTCCATGTAATTAATGAATAGTCTTTATACAGCCTTTGGATTTCACTGTAGAAAATCTGCAGGTTTACTCAAAGCACTTCCAAGGTGTGTGTTAGACTAGAAAATAAACCTTTTCTTCCATATCCTTATCATATTCTCCCCAAAATGAAATGGCTTCAGAGGCTTGCATTTTTTCATTAGTATAATTTCTATAAATATGTTGTTCTTGTCATTCTTGCATATAGTGGATAATTTAGGGAGTAACATACAGTTATATTTGAAGAGATATAGATAGGTCAGAAAGTTAACTAAAATTTGTGTGAAATTTTGTGTTCGTTCTTTATAGTCTGTCATAACTTGACTGACGGACATAACTTTGGCATTATGTTACATACTCTTACCATTTCAGAAGTCATTGTCATTTTAAGTAGAACATAAAATTATAATTGCCTCTATAGCAAGCTTCTCTGAACTTGTTTCCAGATTAAAAAAACAAGCCCAAAGCAAACAAAAAAGCTCAAACACAAACCAGACACAATATGAGTTCCTAGTCTTCCAATTTTTAGGCCATAAAATATTACAAATGCATTTTTAAGCATGAGCATGCTTTTAAATAGTGTAAAGTTGGCATTCTGGCTTTCATAGTAACTAATACAGAGAGATGCGAAATGAAGCGCCTGCAGGTTCTGCACTTCCCATAAGGATGTTGTAAATATAGTTTGCTCAGCGAGATTGGGGGAATGTTTGTTTTAGTGTGTATTATTTAATATTCAAGCATTGGGAGGATACTAGCATATAAGACCTTGTCTTTATTCACAAACTCAGAATCCCCCAGTAAGGTTGATTTTTTGATCTTTGATCTGGAGTGAAGCTAACTTGAGGCTTGTCTATTCAGTGTGTGTGTATGCATTTTCATTTTTATGGAGCACAGCAGTGGTATGTTTATGTTGCAACTTAATGCTGTGTAGGATGCACAGGATGCTAGGGAATAAAGTGGGCAACTCTGTGTTTGTTTAGGTCATTTTTTCCCTTGCTTTCTACCCCATTTGCAGACCTCAGTGACAGAGGCTCAAAGAGTATAAGGAAGTGCCTTGGATTTAATGAATGAATGAATGAATGCTGATTCTTTAATGTATTCGATTTAAAATCTTAGTTGACAAAATAATTTTATATTGTATTAATGTGGCAGGAGCTATTTCAGTATTGCAGCAAAACTGGCATTTTCATGTAGTGTTTTTTGAGCAGCGCTTATCAGTTTGAAGTGGAAATCAGTTGAAATCTGAAAGTGATCAACCACACAAAGTGAAATAGGCTGTCAAAATACTGCCTGATTAAAACAAATCTTGCCCAAAGCAGATATATTCTTACAGTCGCTCTTGGAGTTTGTTCAGGCAACATAATAAGAAAAAGCACTGAAGATGAAGACAGGTAGAGAAATAGTAAATAAGAATGGATTGCATTAAAGTAGATCATTTCCCTGATCACAAAGTGAAGTTCTAGTGTCTTCACATGAGTATTCAAGGTGGCAAGCTGAGAGTTCTGCATTTGTTTCAGTAACTCATGAAATTTTTTTTTCTGAATAATTGCAGAAGGCTTATATCCAGACTAATGAATTTATCTGTTGCACTGTAAATTCTGAGGAAATAATGTCGGTGTGTTCAGTTAGGTACTGTATAAAGAAAATGAAATGTGATGTCAATAGATTTTAATGTATGAGATTTTTTTGTTTAGCTGTTAATGTAGTTAGCATTGAATATTGTCCTTTTTAGATAATGATTATCTTCATTAGTTCCTGTTTTGCATGGAAGACAACACCTTATTTTTCAAAAGTTGGTGGGTAGTGTACTCTGGGCCGCTTCCGGTTGGATGTGTGGTGTTAAAAGTACTGTCTTAAATGAGTTTTTAAACACAGTGAAACAACATTGTACCTAACCTGCTACAGGAAATTAAGCAATTATAAATTGGGTGTTGTAGTTCATATGTAAATGAAAACTTCAGATAAATAAAACTAGAAATAGGACAGCATTTGAAGCCAGAAGCTTGAGGATGATTTTTCAGTAGTTTAGTCAATATTTCTAATTAACATTAGATAATGTAATTTTGTTTAAACAAAAAACTGAAATCTCTTGACCTGCTCTTTATTTAGTTTTTTTTTTTTTTTTGGTGTCATTGATTGAGTCCCATAATACCAGTGTGGGATTTTGGCAGTTCATTTTCTAGCCTACCCCATTAAGAAGTGTAATACTGTACTGTGGTTTTTCAAGCTTTTTTGTCTATATGTTCTGTGGTTGTGAAGGGCAGACAAACACATTTTCTAGTGAGGGCTTAGGTCTCTTCAGAATAGGACTCCATATTTTGGTTCAAGCATAAATTTGTAAAATTCCCATAGTAGTTTTCCAGTTTCTTTCATATCTTTTTCCCCAAAAAATAAGTGTCTTGTAGTATGTCTTGCTGGTAGGCATAGTAGAAGGGTGGAGAAGGCATCTTGTTTTAACACAGTCTGTGTGCTGCACATAAGTATTGCAGGGTTGATGCCTCAGTGTCCCTACAGAGTATGGTCAGTACTAGTACTAAAATGTTCAGTGCTTGACGGAGTTTATACACTTGACCTGCTTTATTTACTTTTATGCATTATCTAAAGACTGAAGGTGGTCTTTAATAATTTTTATTTTTATATAAAATACCTGCTCTATCAGTCTTGTAAGTGATAGAGCAGAAAAAGGTTTCTGTTATTAAATTTATATTTATTCTGTTATATTTATAATATATAAAAAATATAAAACAGAATATATATATTTTGTTACTAAATTTATATTTATGTTATATTTATAATAAATATATAATATATATAATATATTTAAATCTTATTATCTTTTAATAATATTTAGTGCTGAAGGTGGTGAGGAGTAACCAGCATGGATTTATAATAGGAAAACTGTGCTTAACCAACCTAAGAGCCTTCTGTGATGTAGTCATTGACTTGGGGGAGAAAGGAAGAGTAGTAAGCCTTTAGTAAGGGTTTTGACACTGTCTTCCATAGTCTTCTTACAGACAGAGAACTGCTTAGGTAAAAGGACATGAGGTGCATTGAAGACTAGTGGAATGACTGGGAACAGAACATGATGATCAGCTGCTCAAAGTCCAGTTAGAGGTAAATTACTGGGGGTATTCCCTAGGGTGCCTTCAGGGACCAATACTGTGTCCTGCTTGGACAGAGTGTGTGCACCCTTTGCAAGTTCACAGATAATGCAAAACTGAAAGAGGAGCAGCTGAAACACCAGGTAGTTATGCTGACATCCAGAGTGATGTGGACAGGCTGGAGAACTGGGCTGTGGGAGATCTTGTGTAGTTAGACAAAGGAAACAGCTCTGGCACTAGGGAGTAGTAACCCTAAGCACGTGGTGGGGCTAAACAGCTGGAAAGCAGCTCTGCAGAGAAGCATGTGGGTGTGAGGATGTGAACAAAGCCAGCAGCGTGCCTGTGTGGCAGAACTTCACACTTGCTTTTCCCATATGTGAAAAGGAAATACGTGAAGAAAGATTTGGTTGTACAGTGTGACATGCTTCCACATGTAATAGCAGCTGCCTCCTTCCATATAGTAAATTCACCATCTACTACCTTTCTGTAAATGGCTTGTTTCTTGCACAGGTCTTCTGGTGTTTGGGCCGTGCTGGGGGCCAGAAGCCATATAGCTCTACTGTGAACTTGCTAAATGCATCCCTTCTGACAGTAGAAAGGGCTAGCTGGGCCTAATAGAGCTGGTGTGGCTACCCAGCATCTTCCGTGGAGCATGGGAAAATATAGGAATCTCTTGTTTGTGTGTGGACCAGAGGTCGCAGCTCTGACTGCAGTGCAGCTCATTCCATGCAGTTCATGACTTGACATATGGTTGTCAGCCACTCAGCGTGGTGGTATAGGCACCATTATTCTGTGCTCCTGTGTGTTGCTTGTGTGGTTATAGAGGCTCTTTATGATGTTGTGTCTTTGTTTTGTCTGCATGCTGTAATTAAATTGTGATAGAGTTTTGAACATGCTGCTTTTGCAATAAACTGGCAGATGGGGGTGTTTTCATACACAGTTTTGACAGTTTTCTGAAACATGGAAGCGTTTTACTGGTATTCTCTTAGAAGCAAAATAAAGAACAATTACGCAAGTTTCTTAAAGCAGGCAAGTTAAACAGGTAGTCACAGAAAAAAACCACCTGAATTGCAATCTATAATTGATACAACATTTTATAGGTAAATAATTTTATAACATATGCTCGCAAGGCTACTCACTCTCTTTCAATGCATGTTGTAACAGCAACTGCATTGTTAGAGTACTAGCTGTGATTCAAGATGTCATTGGATTATGTTTGCTCAAAACACAGTGAAAGGAGTGGATTGTCAGCATTTAAAAAAATGCTAAGGTAATTTTAGAAATATAGTAGTGTTTCTAGGTAGAATCAGGCAAACAAGCAGAGGTGACTGATGAGAAATTAGAGGGACCTTGTCTTTGTCAATGATGGAAAATGTACATCTAAGTAGTAGTGAGTTAGAGTTTTGAGTGTAAGCATTTGTAAGTCACAATCATTTGGCAACTTATTTATGATAATCTAAGCAGGTTTTTAATGTGATACCTTCCCATCCAAACTTTTATTCCTTTCATGAGACTTAAGTACACCATACATAGTAATTCCTTTTGCATCCATTAAAAATCTCTATGCTTGGCATTGGTTTGGACTGAAAACAAGAAACTTGAAACTGTTTTGATTGCAAAATATTTTAAGTTGTAAATCTTGACATAGAAACTCAGAGGGAGAGGTGGTTTCCTGTGATGTATTTTTGCAGAAATACTCAGGCTTCACTCAACTATCTAATTGGAGCTTAAAACCAAAGGATCTAGGGGTTATTTTATTTTATTTCAAAAATGATGGTAGCCTGTTTATATCCTTCCAGAGTGTTCTGCGTTTTATTCTCTGATGAAATTAGGAGTACGGCTAGTTCTGTAGTTTACTCATTTCTGTTGTAGTTTCTTTGGATAGCACTGACTATTGGATGGATCTTCCTTTGTAATGCAGCATAAGAGATTTTAAAATCTTTCATTAGTACTGCAGTTTTGTAAAACAGTGTTTACTGTTTACTGTCAAAGTCCTTGAAGATTATGATGGGAAGTTGCAGAATCTGTCTTTCTATAATACTGAAAACTGGTGGTAGCAGGATGGGTTATAAGTCATTGATTCTTATGGTGATATTTTTCAGTGCTACTAGATTGTGTATTATGAGAATAAATGTTTTTATGTATTGAAACTGCTCTTTGAAAAAATGCAGTTATTTCTTGACAACCATTTTGCATACTCTAAAGATGTTACACACAATGTTACACACATAGGATACACACAAGTTGGCACTTAAGTGTGTATCCTATTTTTTAAAAGATGTGTAAAAACTACAGAGGTTTCCTGAGGATATCACTTGAGCTGTTTTCTCATATCATTGCTCAATATTTACTGCTTTTTAATATTTATTTCTGTGGCTAGTACTATAGAGTAATTTGGTACATTACACTAGTGCAGAGTGAACTGTAAAATACAGTGGGGTTTTTTTGCCATCGGAAGTTAACATTTTATATGTGGGCTCAGTGACACTGAATTTAATTGCACTCAGAAGTTAACTTAATATTTTTATTTCAGAAAACAAACCTTTCCTTAAGTGCTTTACCAGGTAATAAATGTCAAGTGTCTTCTGGTACACTTGATATAAAAGTGTTGAATGGGACAAAATATATAGCCTGTTCAATGTTAGAGGATGTGATCTCCAATATGTGGCATATACATATATATATATATATATATATATATATATATATATATATATTTTGCCATCACCAGCAAGCAGGGTGTCTTTTTTGTTGGAGGCTTCTGGACTGGGAATTGGGGCACCTAAATTTGTGCCATTGTTGTTAGAAATCCTGGTCCCTTACAGAAAAATCCTTTTTTTTGCATATGATCCTGCCTTTCTGTTTATTCTGTAAATTTTTTTTTTTCCGTAATTTGCATTCTTATTGAGACTCCCACTTCCTCATTTTAAAATTGTGCCTTTCTTTAAATTTGGCATTTTAATGCAATGTATCTCTCAATAGAACTAAGATTATTTTCCTCAAGTGGGTGATAAATAGGAACAAATAAAAGCTCAATGAACCTGTTATCAGTCTAAAATAGATTTCATGAAATGGAATGTTGGTTTCTTCATCAGGGAAGTTTCTTGGGTCTCGGAGGAGTTATATAATTTATTAAAGTCAGTCTATCCAGGAAAGCAATGCCCAATTTTGATGTGTTGGGAGCAAACTCACTCAGGTGTCAGCTGTGCTGTGCATACTGACACATAGAATATTTAATTCTACTTTCTTGATAATCAACTGTCTTCATTTTGATTCATTTCCTAAAAGACCTTCCTCATCGGGAAGGCATGTGACTGTCTTTGAATGACAGATTTCTGTTCATGAATGAAGCTGCTTTGCTCTGGAAAGGAATGACACCGGTTCTTGCTAATATAACTAGGTCTGCAGCAGTTGCAAGTTTTAAATGTTGTTCAGACACAACAGTGCTTCTGCTAGTTTAGCTTGTTTTGATCAGGGTGAGGAAGAGAAGCAAAGGGGAGCAATACTAGCAAACACCCAGTTTTGTCAGGTTGTACAGTATTTATGCTTGTGCTGCTCCTACTGGTGAAATGATGTTTTTTGGTTTGGTTTACCAAGGTTTTGTTCTGATAAAAGCTCTCAAAGCTTTTGTTTCCATTTTGTAGAAAAAAAAATTGCTTTTGTTCAGATTTTATCAACAGGTCAGCTTTTAAATTTTTTTTTTTTTTGGAAGCTGTATGCTGTGAAATACTTGATATTTTTGCATATTTTAGTTCAAGAGATCATTTACGTATCTTCTAAATTGCATGTTTGTGAATCTTACAAAACTGTCTGAACTGTTAGAACTAAATGGTATGTGATCTGAAGTGGTGAAGGATTTTAATTTTCCAAAACACTGGCTGTTTTGAAGCTGACAATTTCTGAGTGTAAAAATTAAAGGTTTAATCAAGCAAAATTAGGTGGAGGAGCTAATGAATTATTGCAATATATAGCTCTGGAACATGCTGTGGCTTGGTGAAGGTAATGAGAGCAATGGCTGTCTTTGAAAACTGCTCTCTATCACTACTTTCTTAAAAAGAAAAAGTTATTCTTGATCATGTGAAGTAGAACAAGTGTTCTGACAAAGGCTGTATAAATAAACTGAGAAAGGTGATTGAATGCTTGAATGGCAGCAGTAGATTAAAGATTTCCTTTGTCGTATTTTGCAGTCTGTTATTTTGCCATGTATCAGCACTCACTTTTGATTGAGAGACTGCACATTGTGATTAGGAAAGGTGATTTTGGGGCTGGATGGTGGCCTGGTGACTGCTGTCCAGTTCTTTACTGGCTTTGCTGCAGCAGCATCACTGTCAGCTGAGGAACAGTCTGATAGAATTCACTTCTCTGTTGTTCTTTTGAAATACCGAGCCTGAACTGACATCTTTGTGGGTTTAAAATACAATAGTCTTCCAAGTCGGGTCAGTCACCTCCGTTTCTAGTTTTTTAAAGTAAGCAAATTAGGGAGGAGATAAAAACTATGGTATGTGTAGAGTCTCTGCCTCTTAGGGTTGTACCTTAGGAAAAGTAGGTTATCTGAAAAACTCTGCTGTGTTAAAAATACTGTTTATTGGAAATGAGTCAACTAGGAGGTTGAACTTGTAACAAGTTGATGGACAAAGTTTTGGAGTTACATGGGTTTTGACTCAAAGATTTTCTTCCTTTCATGGGTCTATTTTCTGAAAGTAAACAAAACCCTTAAGTTCTTAGATGCCCATTGTTACTCTTTTTTCAGGTGGTATCATGGAAAGCTTGACAGAACAATTGCAGAAGAACGTCTTCGACAAGCAGGAAAACCTGGAAGTTACCTTATTCGAGAGAGTGATCGGAGACCAGGTTCATTTGTGCTTTCATTCCTTAGTAAAACAAATGTCAATCATTTTAGGTGAGAATTAAGTGTTTTATTTTGAATACTGTGATCTATCTACTTTTTGTTTCAGAACACAATAAAGTGAACAATGATTGCATTATAATGCAATATTTTTGACTCTTAATGCTTTCATTGTACAGCTTTTTTCTTGTATTTGATTGTTTTAAATCATGCTACTTTAAAATTACTTTGTAGGGTGAAGAACTGAAGTGTGAGGAAACCAAAAATATCTGGATAGAGAAGCTTGCCTAAGTGGTTTGAATAGACTTAAAGCACCACGCAGGTTTCATTCGTCAGTGAAGGAGATTGTTTTGTGTCTGTTCCATAGTAATCACTGTAGTTATCACAGTTAAAGTGCTAGCACATCTGATTGCTTCCTTAATTTTGAGGGCAAAAAACCCACCCAAAACAAACACCTCCCCAAAACAAACAAAAACTCCAGACAAACAAAAAAAAAGCCACAAAAAAATCCCAAAGCAAAAAACACCAATAGATTATATGTTTGGTAATTGAAAGATTTGCTGGAAACAGCTTTCAGCATATGTCCTGAGATTATTTTCTGACTTCTGTTGCAGTGCTATGTGCTTATGAGCTTGGACTTAATATCTGAAGATTCATCTTTGTATGCATTTTACATTACTTCTTGGGAGAAACAACTTAATTCAAACTATGCATTAACTACTGAAATGGTTATGTGAGCTTTTTACCATTAGATATAAAATTTTTAAATTGAGTTTCAGGAGATACTTTGATTCCAAAGTAATTTTTTAATGTGGATGCTAAACTAACGGTAACAAAATTACTAATTTTTGATGGTGTTTGTTTTCTGCATTGTATAGTTTTGAACTGTAGTAATTTTTTGTTAAAGTACTTTGCTACTTAGTTCATGTTATGCCTATTGTAAAAGATGTATGTTGTGCATGGTACAAGTAATAATACTGTTGTGTAGTAGTGCAATATTTCAGTTTTCCAGGATGTTCACACTTTTTTTTTTTGAATTTCATTTAGTTCTGACAAATGTACTGTCTTTTTCTGTGAATCAGCACTGTCTTTAGATAAAAAACTGGTGGTTCATAAAATATATGTATGAATATTTTTGATAAGATATTCATTAGGTTCATTTAAGTATTTACAAAGAGTCTGTAATGCTGCATTTTGCTGAATATAGGCACTGTTTTAAGAATTAAACATGGTGCTAATCTTCTTTTCTTCATAAAAAAATTGGTGGCAAAATTTTTTCTAATGTCACACTTGTGGTTTTTTATTAACAGGATTATTGCCATGTGTGGAGACTATTACATTGGTGGGCGTCGCTTTGCTTCTCTCTCAGACCTGATCGGTTATTACAGTCATGTGTCCTGCCTGCTGAAAGGGGAAAAGCTCTTATTTCCAGTAGCACCTCCAGAGGCAAGTAAAAAAAAAAATTCCTGAAGACCAACTTACTAAAATGTTTGTAACTTTAATCACTATTCACAATTTTCTTTGGGAAAAAAATTCTTGAAAGTTTCCTGTTGTTTTGAATAGGCATACATGGAATTATAGGCAGTATAAAAATGCATTTTTACTGATACAAAGAAATGATGAAAAAATTTGCTATGTAATAAAAATACATAATGAGGAAGATAGAGGTATTGCAGTTATTGCACAATGTAGTAACATCATTTTAAGTAGACAGAGAAAGACAATACTGAGTTCTTGTAATAAAGAGCACTGTTACAGTCTAACCTTCACTGTTCTGTCACATTTTGGATTTCTAACAATTGTTTCAAAATGCATCCTGTAGAAAACCAAGGTTTCTTTCACATGCCCATCCTTAAAACAACAAAAGTAATTAAAATGAAAAAAACCACTGCAAAATATTCCTTGTACCAAAACCCGAATAAAGATGTTTCTGAATGTTAAAATTTGGGATGTTATTTCACTCATTATAAGTGAAAAAAAATTACTAAATTTAAAGTAAGTGCTCTTAGTCAACACATTACACATTTCTAGCTGACAGTGGTTTTGAGCTTTGAAAATAAAAAACTAGCAAGGCAGATATAAGTGGTGTTCTTTGCCTCAGAATAGCATAAGTCTGGGGAGAAAGATTCTACTGTATAGAATATACAGTACAGTGTATAGAGAAAAAAACATTGCTCTTTTTTAAACTGTAGCCTGTGGAAGACAGAAGGAGAGTTCGAGCAATCCTACCTTACACCAAAGTGCCAGAAACTGATGAAATAAGGTATGTTTGAGTAACAGTAGTAGCTGTGAAATTCTCAAGAGTATTCATAAATAGTAATGATTTAGGTAGGTGTTCATATGCAAGTATTTTCCAGTTGCATCTTCAACTTGCCACAGTTAGATTAACAGATGATATCTCTCTGTTCTTTGGTTGGAAATAAGAATAAGGCATTTTGTTCTTGGTATATTTGTTTGTATTAATTGAATGGAAGGTACATAAAGGTACATAGAATTAAAATGTTATAATTTTGAAATATGTTTTCTAGAGCCCTAGATTTTTTGCTAAAGGATAAATTTATGTGTCAAAGAATTCTGTATGGAAGTGCCTTATCTGAGCATGTGAAAGAAATGGGCTAGGCTTTTTTATGAACTGCCACAGAGCTATTAGAGGTGTAGCTGAGGGAGACAATTCAGATTTCTAGAAATAGAAAGTAGGCCTTGACTACTTACAAATTTAAGAATGGAAGAAATGAGTCTTTCAATAGAAGACCATTTTCTAGTTAGTTGGGATTGATAATGCTTTCTTGAGATAATTTTTTTCCAGATGAAAAAATAGGAGGATTTGAAATTGATTTATGGTAATTTCTAATCTCTCTAATGATTCAGATTTCATAAGCTGATGTTATACACCAGTTGAATTGGGAATTTTCTTAGGTTTAAGATTATTATCTTAAAATGTAGAGAAAAGTATGAGAGGCTTTTGTCCTCATTTGGATGGAAATTTATTCCAGGACTCACAGTGCAATCTGATCCTTTAAAGGATGATATGAGGATGTTTATTTTTGTAATTATGTGGTTTACTAAGGTGTTAGACTGCAAAGGGGCTCTCTAATGGCACATTGCAGCTAAGGCTTCCTACTCTGTGTGAAAACAACAAACAAAAAGACTCCTTTACATGTCTTATTGCACCTATCAGCTTAAGAGGAAATAGCATTTTATTGTTTGCTATCATAACAAAAATTATAGGCAATTTAATTTTTTCTTCCTCTTTTAGGATAGGAAAAAAAGTTGAGTTGTTGTTTGCTGAAATGCAAAGTTGGTATTTCTGTTTTGATGTCTACATAGCTAAAATAGTTCTGTTCATGGCATAGCTGAGACCAGAGTTCTCAAGTTTGTTCTAGATTGAATTAATATGCTCTTGAAGAAATTATGTATTTCAGAAAATATTGACTTAGAATTTTAATATCATAGTAAATATTTCTTAAGTTTGAAGTATTACTGAGTTAATTTCAACATGTCTTCCGTGCAGTAACTATGCAGTGATGGATGGTGCTTTTGTTGTTTGTCACCTGTTAAAGCTGAATAGCAGATGAATTTATTCTTTGTTTTCAATAGTGGTTTGTTGTGTTTTGTTTTTTCTGTTAGCCTGCTTCAAGTGAGAGCCATGCCATAGACATTTGCTATGAAATTTTGAAATAGTAGTTAATGAGCTTCTCTCTTTATTGTTTTTCCTGTACCTTTATGCATCGTGAAACATGGTCAGAAATTCTGTGCTGCAGTGAAAGGTTTTCATGTGACCTGAGTTTGTGTTCTTAACATTTAAGGAGTAACTTACACTAGTCTTTCAGAAATTAAAACTCCTTAGACCAGGTGCTAGGTCCTGCACTTTGGCCCCAATAAACCCTCTGCAGAGCTAGAAAGCTGCCCAATGGTAATGGACCTGGGGGTGCTGGTCAGCAGCTGGCTGAAGATGAACCAGCTGTGCCCCGGTGGCCAAGAGAGTCAATGGCATCCTGACTTGGATCAGCAGTGGTGTAGCCAGAAGGACTAAGAAAGTGATTCTTTCCCTTTGCTCAACACTGGTGAGGCCAAACCTTGAGTACTATGTCCAGTTCTGGGCCATTCAAATCAGGAAAGACATGGAGGTCCTGGAGTGTGTCCAGTGAAGGGTAATGGAACTGGTAAAGTGTCTGGAGTACGAGTTGTATTAGAATGGCTCAGGGCCTCAGTCTGGAGAAAAGAAGTCTCAAGGAAGATCTCATTGCTCTCTAAAACTCCCTGAAAGAAGCACGTAGCCAAGTAGGGTTCAGTCTCTTCTGCCAGGCAACCAGTGGCAGGATAAGAGGACATAATCTTAAATTCCCCTTTAGTCTACAGGGTGGCTTTAGGTTGGATATTAGGGGAAAATTTTTCACAGAAAGGCTGATTAGACATTGAAATGCTGCAAATGGATGTGGTGGAATAACTGTCTTGGAAGGTGTTTATGGAAAGACTGGATGTTGCAGTTAGTGCCATTGTCTGGTTGACATGTGGTATTTGGTAGTAGGTTGGACTCAATAATATCAGAAGTAATTTCCAAGCTGTTTGATTCTATGATTCTCTGATTCTGAATGTTAATGCTTATGGTTGTAGCTAATTGCATGGCATCTCTGGTAACTGCTCTGTATTCTCTTTGCATTACTTGTCTTCATATGTGAGAACATAATGAGTAGGTATTCCGTAGCTTACATTATGCAAGGTAATTTTTCAGTGAAAGGAGTATTATTTTGTTATAGACTGCTAAGGGTTCTTTTACTTATTGCATATTTGATCTCTCTTGATAAAAGAACAATATTACTGTATTTTAATATTGCTGTGTTATTTTTGTTTTGTACATTAGCACACTTTGAAGTTGACTGAACTGAAGTATTTATTAGATACTAAACATAAATCAAAAGTATGAAAACTTGTATATAGTAGCCACTTAACTATGAGGAAAAATACACGTGTTTGGAATATCAGTCCCTGCATTTTTTACCAATAAGTTTTCCCAAATATTTTATGGAAATTATACTCAAGAATTCATTGTGTTCATTAAACGTTATATTATGATTGTATCTCTGATTTAAATCTTGCTGTAACCCTCCTCAGTTTCCTTAAAGGAGACATGTTTATTGTCCATAATGAATTGGAAGATGGCTGGATGTGGGTTACAAACCTACGGACAGATGAACAAGGTCTTATTGTGGAAGACCTGGTAGAAGAAGTGGTAAGTAATTTTTGTATTCAAATTTCTTAAATGAATGGGATTTTTTAATGAAATAATACTGAACAAAAACTAGTGACATTTAATTGCCTGTTTTCTAATTATGTGCTTTTCTGAACCTCATAAATTCATCTAGTAGTTCTAAAAAAACTAAATCCTGTAAGTATAGTTTATTATCAAAAAATGTTGATTCATGTGTTGTCCAAAGATAATGAAATGGTACTGTAAATTTACTAGGCAATTTCCCTAAAATCCTCTGTCCTGGTGAAGAATCATTCAATTGCATTTCTTTCTTGCAATTACCATGAAGTGTTCACTAACTCAACAGAATGTAATTTTGCATTGTGGTAGGTCTTTCTCTTTATTCTAGGATGAAATTTGGGTTAAAAATTTATTGGTGAGAAGAAAAAAAAGGAAAAAAACATTCTTTTATAATATCTTCTTACACAGTATGTATGTTTGGCCAGTAGCAGTGTTACTTGAGATGCTTCTCATAGATGACCTGTGTCAGGATGTGAATAGCTAAGCTGAAGTGACAGCACTAGACTGTTGAACTGTAGACTGATAGGTCAGTTGTAATATAACGTTAGGAAGGCTGAGAAGGTTGAAACTTTCTAAAAAGTTACCACCTCTAAATGATTTGGATCATGAATGAAGTAATCATCAGAAATAACATTTCTTGCTGAATTTTCACCTAATAAATGAAGAGGAAACCTTTTCATAGAGCTGCAGTAAGTCTTTTAGGTAAAAAAAGCCTCAGATGTCTAAATGTAATTTTTTTCCTACAGAAGATCTAAACTTATGACTTTTTTTTTTTTTTGATTGAGTTGTACTGTTGTCATTCACTTGATATGTTAATTTTCTCATAGGGAAGAGAAGAAGATCCCCATGAAGGCAAAATGTAAGGATTTTTGTTTTGTTTTTTGAAAGCAATCATAACTGGCAAGTTCCACTGTGAGATTTCTAAGTTTTTGAGAAAGTGACCAAAGAGATTTATTTTTTAATCTCAAGACTTCTTTATATACTTGCTCCTGCAGATGCAGGGATAATTAATGTGAAAAAGTCCTGTAACGGACTTTTGGTAGAATTACCATCTCTGGAGGGATTTAGAAGGTGTGTAGATGTGGCACTTGGGGACCTTGGTTTAGTGATGGCCTTGGCAGTGCTATGTTAAGGATTGGACATGATGATCTTAATGGTATTTTCCAATGCAAAGGATTCTGTGTTTGTACAATTCTGTGATTCTTATAATGCTTAAAGTTTGAAGAAAAAGTCACAAGACTGTAAGTTTCCTATTTGCTTAAATACTTAAAAAAATTTTAAAAATTCAACTTAGAATCAGAAGTGTGTTGATATGTCAGTCTGTATTCACAAGTGAAGATGAGTGGCAGATAATTGCGAAAAATGTCTAGTGCCTTGATGACTTAGCTGATGTCCTCATTTGTTTGTGATATTTGTGCTTCCTGGTTTTTGGCTGTTTCCCACTTTCCAAGAGGCTGGTGGCAGAAGGAGTCATTTTAGTGGTCTGTTTGGTTTACTGTGTTCTGCTAGTCAATTTGGCAGTATGGATGTTTTCAAATGTGGAAATTTCATATTTGGAAAGTAGCTTGTAGGGGATATGTGGAGCTTTGATTGTGTCTTTCAGCTGTTGTTTACCTTTCAAAGGAATCCATATTGGTATCTGAAGGTATATAGAAAGAAAGCCAGAAATTGGGGTCTTTTTTAATAAAAGCACTGTATCTTTAGCATTCCTTTAAATACAGATTATTAAGTTGTAGCATGTCAAGCTTTTCTTAATAGTGGTAATTATCATGCCAAAACTAGGCAGAGGCTGTGAACTTTTGTGTGGTACTACTCTGAGACAAGACTTTTGGAAAGTACAAGGTGTGAGATCAAAGCAGTTTATATTCATTAATCTAACAAAGCTAGATTTTATTTCCACAGTTCTGGCAAATTTGTGTTTGATGTTTTCTGTGCATAACTTCTTGTTTGAGCTTCAGATCACATGGTTCTAGTACATTGCTGTATGACTTCAAATAATGCCTATCAAATGATCTACTTTTTGGACAATTCATATCAATCTCTGAACTCACTTGTATTTGAACATCAGCTCGAAGTGTTTTATTGAAGTAATTTATTTATATACCTATTAGTGTTAGTGTTATTTATATACCTATTAGTGTTATATACCTATTAGTTATGTTGTTGGGAGGAGGGAATCATTAAGTAGTATGGACATTGATTGTCTCATCTGTATATATTGGCTCTTTTAAAATAGAGATTAATTCATCAGTGCCAGAGCCTTGGATGTCAGCATAACCAAAAAAGAGAGCTGGTAGTCTTGCTTTCTAATTTTTCTCTTCATCTTTGTTAAGATGGTTCCATGGGAAGATCTCCAAACAAGAAGCTTACAATTTGCTGATGACAGGTATATGTATTTCTAATGTGAAATACAGTGATAGTGAAATGGCACAAAGTGATCCTGTTAGTATTAAACTATGGCAAAACTTCCTTTTATGTCTGAACACAAATGAGTGTTTTAGATTCTCCAATCCCTCTGGGTGCTACCTCAGTAGAATACTACATTAGATGAAAACTTTCATGGCTATCAGTACTGAGTATGATCTCGAGTACAGTTAATCTAATAATTTTTGATTTAATTAATTTTTAAATTGTTATATTTGTAATCAATTATTTCGCTTTCATAAAGCAAGTATTTCTTTAAATGAAAACAGTACTTCTGACCCATATTGTTTAATACTCCACTTTAAATACTGGCACAGAGATTTGAAAATGTTGTCAAACTTTTTTTGTATGGTGTTTTAAAGAGGTGGCAAAGATGTGGCTAGGTTGCAGGCTGCAGCTGAACAATTTTTCATTAATTTTGGTGGTTTAGCACTAGTTCTTTTAGTTTGAGATCACTACTGGAATTTACCTTTATAGGTTTTGTATCTCTTCAAGTGTACAGTTCTTCTTCTCTTATGTAGAAATAGATTTTTTAAGGGTTTACATATATCACTAAGAAAAATAACACTGTTATGATGTCTTTTCAGTTGGTCAGGTGTGCAGTTTTCTTGTGAGGCCTTCAGATAATACTCCTGGTGATTATTCACTTTATTTCCGGACCAGTGAAAATATTCAGCGTTTTAAAATATGTCCAACATCAAACAATCAGTTTATGATGGGAGGCAGATACTATAATAGGTGAGTTCTTGTGGTAGAAGGAATAATGCATATTTTGTGCTTGCATTAACTTGCACCTGATAAGTATTTACTAGTATGATTTTAAGACTGTTGTTTCCTTTATGCTGAATATTTTCTCTAATTTCCATAGTAGTTACTTCTAACTGAGCAGATTCTTACAGCTTAAAACCTAAGTGTAACTTGTTTTTCTTGAAACAAGTTGTTCTGCCAACCTGTTGCTTCACTCTGTAAATTGTGGTTTGAATGGATCATGTGGATCCATAAATTGAGTATCTGTAATTAGGAGATTACTCTATTTGACGCAGCTTGGAAGCTTCTACATGCGTTCTTGTCTGTTTGAAAAGGGGAAAATAAAAATGCTAATTTTATCTGAAACAATCAATAGAGTTTTCAAATAATGGGTATTTACAAGAAGGGGGGAAAATGCCTTAGTTGTTGAAAAAATTACTAAATTACATTGAAATATGTGCATGGTACTTGGAGCAGAAATATTGATAAGTTCATTTACAGTGAACAAACTTAAGATGCATTTCTTTTGCAATTGGTGCAAAAAAATAGTAATTTGTACAAAACAGAAAAAGAAATAATGAGGTCTTTCCCCTTTTCTGGGAGAAACTATCAGTACACCTCCATCTTTGACAGTATTTTTTTAGAGTTGTTGTATCTGGAAGAATTTTCAGTAGTCAAAACTCACCTTCCCGCTTAAACAGAGGTCATTGCCTGCCTTAAAAAAATCAGCATTTTTCCAGTCCTGCTCACCTAGAACAAGGGCATTCTTACCCTAATAGAGAATTTCTGTCACTTCTGAGTGAGTAGAGATTTAGCAGCTATGTCTGAGAAATTGTCATGGTCTTCTTAACTAAGTTCAGTGGACTTTTTCATATGACTTCACTCACATGATGCTGTGAGGCTAAATAATTGGATCCTTATGAACCTATGCCCATTTCACACCCAGGCTGCTTGAGTACCTTCTTCATTAATCAGTGGCCTCCAGCCATCCTTACTGAAAACTAGGCTAGCTGCAGGGATCAGCCTTTCATGAAGGTAAATGCCACTTTCTAGTTGCATGGCTTAGTAGGAGGATCATAGACCAGGAGCCCCCCACCCTTGGTGATGTCAAATTAATTATCAAGTTAGCGGAACTCTTATTAGTCTCGAATGGGTTTGTAGCATTAAACAGTACACTTTCAGAAAGATACTAGCTTGTTATTGCTGGAGATTACTTTATAATAGTACTGGATTCGCTTTGTTTGTAGATTACATTTGTCTGAAAGAGATTCTATGCAGCCAAACAGAAAACAAAATTTTAAAGTTAAGCAACAATAAATTATGACAAAGTGCTTTAAGAATTTCTTTTAGTGTTTTGGTACATAGTTTTCCAGAGATCTTCCTTAGTGTCAAAGAAAATCTTTGTTTTTGTTGTATGTTTGGGAGAATTACCACTGTACTCTTAAGGTGATAATCAGTTCAAATTTCTGTGTGTATAAGGTTGGTAAATTTGCTGGAAGTTTCAAACATATAATGAACGCAGCCCTTAGGTACTCCATCGAGGCTTGGAGTTCTAGTCTAAAAGTTACTCTTAACTACAGAAGGAGTTTTTAAATACAACTGACTTTATTCTTCGGCCCATGTTACAAAATTGCAGAAATTTTGCAGGCACCTGCTCCTTACATTGAGGAACTCCTAATGTTATTTTTAACAAGAAAGCAGATGCTGCATTGAAGGTCAAGGTATTCCTGATTTGATGAGTGAGAAAATTCATATAATGCTGTTTGATTGATTAGAAAATGTTTTTAGTAGCTATTCAAACTGTGAAATGTAATGACTGAGTCACTGTTTTTTGTAGTGTGACACAGTTGAAATTCTTAGGTAGAAAACAGCATATGCAGACAGCATCTCAGTAAAAATTGAAATTAATTACTTGATTTCATTAAAACTGAAAGAAACATTAATCTCATTTTATGTATGTGAAAAATAAAAATACTCATGGGAAGGTAATTTTATCAAGTTTGCCTAGTTTATAGCTTCAGAATGAAATAGAAAAGCCAACCAAGATACCTTGATAGAGCTTTATTTAGAAGTCTTTGACAATTTTTTACAGTATCAGCTATTGTTCCTGCGTTGCACACGTGCCTTATTTGTATATTTGCACACACAGCTGAGTATTCATGAACTGAGAAGTCACACTGAGTATACTTTTATCTATTTTATTACGTAGCTCTTTTTCTAGATGGATATTTGCATGTAAATGATTAGTTTCTGTTGATGTCTCTGTTGCTGTTCTTTATTACAGTGTAAATTTCAGTAATGCAAAAATAAATTAGAGCAACTTAAATGTCTTGAATTTCAGCTTGTATCTGTCACTACTTCTCTTCTGAGTCTTCCAAGTGCAATTGCAGTCTGAATCTGATGACTAGAATGACTGCATCCCTGTAGAGGAGTGCTACTGACATGAGTATTTAAAAGGATAGCTCAGCGACGTCCAGTCGTAATCTGTGTAAGCCTGTAATCTGCTACCAACCTTTTCTGGTTTTTATTCCTGTCCTCCTAGAAAGGGATTGAACTTGACTCAGAGTATGTCCCATTCCACTTAGCTAATTACTCTAGCACTTGGAAAATTATTGCCAATGAAATAGCAATTTTTCAGCCTATTTGGAAAGCGGGTAATGCGCATGTACTACCTGAATGTGAAAAGTGCAGTGTCCTTGTTTGACATTTTAAACAAGTCATTAAAATATTTTGCAGAGTTTAGGATTAATCCATTCTGAATAAAGTTTTGTGAACTTTCTTGACTTCAGTATATTATTTAATCCTCATTCCTTTCAAATAAGATTATGATGATTAACACTTGATTTTATTAAAACTTTGAGGGAACGTTTTCTGTGGATTTATGGAAAAGCAGATTCTCAAACGGTGGAAAAATTTATGTGTTTAACATTTCAGTATTCTTTTTCTTATTGGAACAGTATTGCTGACATCATTGAGCACTACAGAAAAGAGCAGATCGTTGAAGGATATTACTTAAAAGATCCTGTTCCAATGCAGGTAGGATTTAATCTCTGAGCCTTTGATTTTGAAGTCACAGACTGAATCTCTATCAAACCAATTTATGAACTAAATTATAGCAGAGATACCAGTGGTAGTTAAACAGCATCATCTCCAGTAGTCAGTCATCAACAGTTTCAGTTGTTTTCAGCTCATCTGTTTCTTTTGTTTTATCTTCAAATACATACGCTTACTGAAGAATGGCTTGTAGGCAACAGAAAGTATGGGAAGTTCTGTCTGTGCTGTGAAGTGTTCGACCTCAACTCTGCGCCCCTAGTTCCTGGGCTCATGCTTTGATTTAGTGCCATATTAAGGGGAACCAGTCTGCCTTTCTCTCTTCTGTGTCTGGGGTTTTTCTCCTGTCACAGGGAACCTGTACACCCCGAAAAGCTTCAGGAGTGATTGCAGGGCTGGGACTGCAGCCCTTGTTCTGAAGCTCACTTGCCCTATAGCAGAAATTGATTCCAAGAGATCACCAGTAGTAAGCATACCACATCATTTAGCTTTTCTTGAGCTTATAGATAGTTATAAAATTTACGTACCTATTCTTTTATTTTTCTGTGCCCAAGCTGCTGTGCTCAAGCTTTCCTGTTTCAGTGGAAATCAGAAATTTGCTCTTCTTGTCCTCCCTAAAGAGAGTTGCAGTCAGTTCATACCCCTTTATGACATCTGTTTTATTAATACCGGGAGCATTTCTTCTGTTCACCAAGCTAAGCACACAGAAGCTGATCCTGTCTCTTTGTGATGTTTTCATAGTTGTCTTGCTGTTATTAGTTTTGGTGTGAACTCGCCTTTCTTGAACATGTACCAGAACAATTTAGAGTAGAACCATGTTATGCATAATTCCCTTTCCCTCTGGAAAGCACTTAACAAATATACATGTAATTTTCTGTAGTGGGTTGACCCAGGTGAGCTGCTAAGGACATGCACCTTTGTTTGCTCATTACCTATTCTTGTGGAATAGGGCAAAAGCAAAAAAATTCCTGGGTTGAGATAGATACTGTTTTATAAGCAAAGGAAGGGATGATACAAAGGCAAACACTCATCACCTCTCACAAGTAGACTAATGCCCAGATGCTCTCTGAGACCTCCCTGTGCCCACATGCTTATTGCTAATCCTGGTGTTACATGACAGGGAATATCCCTCAGATAAATTGGCATCATCTGTCCTGGCTATCTCTGTTCCCAGCATATTGTCCAGCAAGCCACCTCACTGTGGAAGGGGGCAGAGTGGGAAATGGAGAGTCTTGAGGCCATGCAGGTACTGGTCACCAAAAGCCAGAACGCGTATGTTACCAGTACCGTTACGGTCACAAAATCAAAACTCAGCACCTTAGGGGCTGCCATGACAGAAGTTAAGTCCATCCTTGTGAGACCAGTATGTTACCATAGCCAACAGTTCGCAGCCCAGTCCTCCAGTGAGTGACTCAGCTGTTCACATCTCATTTTCTGCAAGTATCAACAGGTGTAACTGCTTTGTTTCACTAAGAGAAACATTCCTTGTTATTGCAATCTTTCCTATACTGCTACTTTTGTTGTGTCCTTGATTCTTCCCCATTGTTTCCTCCTATAACCTTGTGCTCAGTAATGTTCTTGGGTCATAATGCAAACAGGAGTTCTGAGACTGCTCCTTGGAAAACTTAATTACTAACATTCTTCATTATTCTTCATTAATAATGGCAATAAGTCTTCATTTGAGCCTTTCACATACATGAAAGTTACAGTTTCTCTGTTAATGAACTCATTTTATTAACTCATTTTCCATGTGAGAGTACTTCAGATTCTTTTAACCTAGCCAGATACACTTGTGACTTTATTTGAAAATTTAGTGCTCAGTGGTGCACTTAATGTTCAGCTTCACTTCCTTCCCATGTAGCACTATGCTTTGTGTTCTTGAGGGGGAAAAATAATTCAAAAGTTTTGCATCATTTTAGGATCAATCTGATGGAATTCCTGTCTCTGATAAGCTATTTACTATTTAAAAGTATTTGTCACTAGATGCCTTCTTTTGTGCACTACTCCTTGTGCACTTATGTTAAAGACATTTTCTTGATAGATAATCATGTTATGTCACGTTATCATTTCATAAGATATGGATATAGCTTCCATTGCAGGTCCTGTAATTCCTATTAGTATTACCAAATTATTTTTCATCTTGCTGTTGTTTTGATCAAAATCATAATTATTACAGATATATGCATAGGAAGAAAAGTAGAATATTATATAAGAACCAGTTCATATGTCTCTTTTCATCTCAGCGATGTCCTTACTACTTTGTAGTCTTGCTTTTGTTGTTTTTTCTTATGGCTAAAGAACTTTTGTTCATCAGCTTACTTAGTAAGGTCAGACCTTGCTTGGATTTTGGTCATATTTATTAATTGCATTTCTAGATACTACCATTTTTGGTGTGAATTTATCTTTTTTCTCTTTCCTGTTTCTTCCTTTCTTCACTTGTCCTGAATTCTGCTCAGTTACAATATGTGAGTTCTAATGAGATTTTTGAGGGACTGTGCCACTTTGAGTCAGTTTTAATTATGATCTGCTCTATTTTTGTTGCTTCAGCATTTATCCATGGTATGTCAGGCCTGTGAGCTTTGGTAGAAGACAGTTGGAAGCTAGATAAATCTTCAAAGACTGGCATAAATTTTAACACACTGAAATCACAGTGAAACATCATGTGTTTTGTTTTTACATGGAAAAGACTTACTTTGTAGAAGATGGTCTGTATTGAAACCTATTTTCTTTCAGTTTGGGAAATATGGAAGGAGTTATAGTACATTTCTAGCATGTCTATTGTGTGAAAAATGAATGCTTTAGTAAAGTGCATGAGAGAACAATAGTTCTCTAATAATGAGTTAGGTAGCATTCAGTAAGATGATCCTGATCACAGCTTCATAGGATACATTTTTAATGGCAATTTCTGAGCTTAAAGTATGTTTTTCTGACATGTTTTTTAGCACCAAGAACAAGTGCTTAATGATACATTGGACGGAAAAGAAATCTACAATACGATTCGTCGGAAAACAAAGGATGCTTTTTATAAAAATATTGTCAAAAAAGGTTATCTTCTGAAAAAAAGTGAGTTATGTTTGCCTCTATTACTTTTTTAGAGGAAGAGAAAAAGCCGATAAGGATCATAGAATCATACAGTATCTTAAATTGGACGGGAGTCATAAAGATCATGTGCAGGTCCACTGAAAACTGAACCACATGACTAAGAGCATTATCTACACACTCCTTAAACCCTGACGGGCTGTGAGCATTTCCTGCATACCGTGTTCTAAGGACCAGCCACCTCCTCAGTGAAGAATTTTTTCCTAAGGTCTAATCTGAAATTTCTCTGCATCAATTTTGTTCCATTTCCTTGTGCCCTTTTGTTGGTCACTAGAGAGCAGAGATCAGCACCTCCTAGCTGAATTTAATTAATTTAGTGGTACTAGAAAGAGCAAAATTGAAGTGGGCAAAAGGTTCTAGAAGGCATGTAAGGAGTGTGAAAGATCTCTTTCCTTAGGTTGTAGATTAATAGAACAGTGTGATGAAATTACATGCAGCATGAAAATTTAGGTTGGCAGTTCTGAAAAAATCAGCACGGCACAAAAAGTAGGCATCCTTGTCAAAGGTAGCGTTCAGAATCATGAAATGAAATGTATTTTCATAAAGTGCTTGTACTTAATATTGAACTCACTAAGTTCTAGCTGATAGAGGTTTTAGAGAGCTAGAATAGTGTAAATCTGTACATTCACTGCAGAGAACAGCTGGTTTAATTTTGTTATTCCAAGTCAGGTTGTATGTTTTCAATCCTAAATTTAAAATGCACAGTCTGCCATACAAAGGATATAGTGACTTTTTAGGGTTCTAATGCTGACACAGCATAACATACAATAAGCACATTAAAAGCTGACAGCTTGACTTATTTCAGTGTAACCTTCAGTATTACCCTGAAGAATTTCCATTGAACAAGTCTTTGAAGTTTTGAGGAAGCTGGTCCCTTGCCGAGTGTTATATTTCTACTTTTTGGAAAAATCAGCATTAATGGACGCAGAAAAACGGTATCAATAACAAGATTTCTGCAAATGACAAGAAGGATAAGTTACAGGTGGTAATCTGGATAGTGACCAAATGCAAGAAAGAAGGTATGAGTTTACATATAGCCTAATACAAGAGACATTAAAAAACCCCAAACCACCCCAAACTATACCTTCTGAACAGAATAAGGGAAGCATCTAATTTTTTGAGAAGGTTTATTCTGAGAGGTGTAGAGAGATGTCATGGAGTAAGGATTGAAATGGGAATGACTTGGAAAAATTAGGTTAAAAGAGGTAAATTGGAGTACTCTCTCGTAGAGAGATGCACATTGTGTATATGGACTAAATACAATAAAATCACTCTTCCATCTAGGAGTCATAGTGTAATAAATGAGTGTTACATTTGTATTTTGAAAACAATTTTGCTGCTAGTTTATTGAGGCCCCAGTGGATTTATGATGATTAAAGTGTAAAATAAAGGCTGAAAGTTTTTTCTAAATGGTACTCTGATTTAAGCATTAATTTGTTGCAGAATGCTCCTAATCCACTGTAATTCAAAGAACCTTTCTCTGCAGCAAGTGGGACCAGCCAAATTCTTACATACAGGTGTGCTTGTGGGTTGATTCTGATTTAAGTTTGCATATAAAATATTTCCATTTCTGTTCTTCAGCTATGTGTTTTAAGGTATTGTAATGCAGTCAATGGTCAGAGTTTAGGAGTAACTTTCCAATGTCAAGAATCCATTTCTTTAAAAAAAATCTAATGAATGGGGTCCACATTGTTGCTATTTGCAATCTGTATAGATACAGGCATAACACTGAGAGGAGATCATTTTTGGGGCAGCTCATATGCACTTTCGTAATGCTGTTGAAAGCATTGAGGATGTTTGAAGACTCTTCTGCAACTCTACCTGCATCTGTGAAGAGGATTTGGTTTTAGTCACATGTTGTATAAAATTGAATGTGTATACTGATAATGTAACTCAAGTGTGATAATCTCTACATTGTTCTTCTCTTTGGAATTTGACATAAGCTTTACTGCCCTCTTCTGTTTTTTAATTTACAAAGTTTACATGTTGTTTTGGACAGTATTGTAACCATTTGCTTGATTCTTGTGCAGGTAAAGGAAAGAGATGGAAAAACTTGTACTTTATATTAGAGGGAAATGATGCCCAGCTTATTTATTTTGAAAGTGAAAAACGAGCCACAAAACCCAAAGGACTAATAGACCTTAGTGTGTGTTCTGTCTATGGAGTACATGACAGTTTATTTGGCAGGTAGGACATTGGGTTTTTTTAATCCTATTGCACCAAGAGTTAATAAGATAAGGAATTTTGGTAAATTCTAAAAGTTCTACGTTATTTTGGTAGGTATTTGAAAGCTAACTTCGTTAGAAGTCTGTAGCTGCTTTTCTATTTAAAAACAAGTATTTGTTTGTAGTATACTAGTTCATATAAGTAAATATCCTCAAAGATTGTTTTTGCACAATTACTATACTCGGAGTTACTTACACATCAAATCTTACTGTAATATTTTGATATTCAAAATATGCTGACCACAGGGGATGTGATTATCAGCAAGAAAGTTGAGAATCAGAAGTATTTTAGATATCACTAGAAATTAAGAAGAGAGTTTATGTGTTTTTTCATTGGTAGTTAGAACTCCACTGGCCTGTATTTTATAGAATTTTATAGAAGAAATCACTATATTTACTTATATAATAAGTGAAAGAAATTAGAAATTATGGCTATCCTACAGATCTTAATATTAATTGAAAAATTTTGTATAGACAACTTCTAGTTACTTTGTGAAAAAAATAGAGACAAACGTTTAACATTAGTGGCATTTCTTGATCTACAAAGACTGATGCTTTGCTGTTTTTAAATCTGCTCTGTGGGTTTTTAAATCTTCATAATAGTTTTGAAAAAACTAACTACTGGAATGAGGAGCACAGATATAGATAAAGACTATTTTAAAAAATGCTGAAATGTTCCTATGTAATTGACAATTAGGCATGAAGCTTTGGTATAATTGTAATCATAAACATTCTGTTTCTTTCTCTTAAACCGCTTTTAAGAAACCCTGTGTTGTGGGTTGGAGCAAAGTTGGGTACTAGGTGGTACTTGAGAGCTGTGGTGTGTAGGAGGACATGCATGGTTGCATCAGCTTAGGAAGCTGTTAATGAGGAACTGCAATTGAGACAGAGTTCCTCCTGCACTGCAAGTAGCAGATAAAAAACTGTCTCTGCCCTTTCCTCAGAGGTACAGTGAATGTTGTACTTCTGTTTCCTGTATGATCTAGTACACATCTTACTGGTTATGACAGCTGTGGGACACATTCATATAGGGGATATCTTAGGTTAATACTGTTTCCTGAAAGAAAAATCTTTAATGTATGATTAACTGGTTGTGAAAAATTGCTGAACTTCCACTGCTTTTAAACTCTCTAGGAATAATCCTTGTTGACAAGTGTTTTGAGATGGCTGTTTTTTTGCCTTAACTGTAAGCCAGCATACATGCCAGTTTCTACACACCATTCTGAAGCAGGCTGCATGTACTGTAGTTTTCTTAAAATGACCCAGTACATTCAAAACCAAAATACAGTTTTTGAAGATCTGATAAATCTTGTTGGAAGTCTTCCTCTTTCCATTTGTGATGGTAACATGTAGATGAACAAACATTGATGCAATTATTCAATACACCTTACAGACAAAAGGAGAAATCTGTTAGTTCAGTGTAAACTTTGTTTTGGCACAGATCAAGTGAAGGTGTCTCTTAATATGTGAAGATTAATTAAACTTAATTTTTGTTGTTTGTTTTTTTTTTTCATTTTTAAGGCCAAACTGTTTTCAGATAGTAGTTCAGCACTTTAGTGAAGAGCATTACATCTTTTACTTTGCTGGTGAAACTCCAGAACAAGCACAGGTGAGAGCTTTTATTTGCTAAGTGTAAAAAAAGTAACTTTTAATCCTGTGTTGTTCAGTGATGTTGCCCTTCTGAAACAGGAAGCAAATGTATCACAAATATTTAGTGGTTATATAGCAGGTCTTAAAATGAACTGGTAGCAGATCTCTGAGGGGAAGGTTGGTGCTGAAAAAATACCTGTATTACCTTTACTTCAGGGTTTTAGTTTTGACAAATTCCAGGCAGGCCCCATGCGCAGAACTTCCATTACTTTCTGTTACCTGTTTCTAGAGAGCATACATGTGTTTTGACATAGTTCAATTCAGAAGAAAAAATTTAGTTTCCCGGTCTTTTCCATGCTATAAAACACAGCACAGTAAGGTAGAGTTTTACTTCAGAGTGGAATAAATAAAATGCTAATGCATGTATGTGTGCCCAGTGACCAAAGCGCATTGAACTGCCTTTTCCAGTTATTTGCTGTGTATATAAACTGGTTATCATACGTAGTCTTTGGCCCTGATGGTGCACAGTGTAAGTTTTTCTGGGTTTATATGGTATCTTTAGTTACTAGTTCTCTTAAACAGTTACGTTCACTGATTAGGAATTGTGGCATAGAAGCCTACTTCTGAGAAATTATTTTACCAGTAGATTGTATCTAAAATGACACGGTGTTCTTGTTTAAGTTTTAAGCTCTGGAAGTTCACAGCTCTGATGTATACGTTGTATTAGAAGTTAAGCTTTGCATTTGATGTTGTTTGAATGGCATGAAAGCCATTTAGAGTACTCATAACAGGCTGTATTCATCAGAGCATGAAGTCTATATAAATATAGTATTTTTTGTGTTCTGTATATAAAGGAAAGCACAGATTTTCTTTTTAAATTAATGCCAGTTAAAAATTGTTAATGCAAATTGTTAAATTTGTTGTTGGAGAGATGACATAAGAATAATGTAGTGGAATTTGTCATACAACTGTCAGTATTGTCTTTGAGAAACAGTATGCTGTATCATAATTGAGAATATATAAATTAAATTCCATGCTTCTTAGTTTTTGTCATATCTGTAAAATATTTTGTTTTCTAAAAAGCAAAATAATTGAGAATGTGTAGAAGGTAAAATGTCCTGTTTTGTTTCCTGAACATATGGTTTAAAAACATTGGTTTTGAAACTGCTTAACAAGCTGTTCACTGGGTTTATACAGAACACATTTGTTTCAGATTTCTTTGTAATATGGCTTTGGTCAGAAAAGTTTACAAATATTTACCTTCTGAGAAAGCTCAACTTTCTTTACTTTCTAACATTTCATAGAAAAATAGAAACTTGGTGGGGTGTAGCTGAAAGCTTTTCCTTGGAAGGATTTGAAAGCTGAAGCCTAACTCACAAAGCTGAGAATAGATGCAGTAGATATTCCTCTATTTTTAAGATGTGGAAGATGCTGTGAAGAATGATGGAAGAAGTGTTGTGGGGGTTTTAATGACATTGTTAAATTGTACTTTGAGAGTAGATCGCAGATCTTTGAGATACTGACTGAAGAGAAGACTGTTGGTCAAAACCTAAGTTTTGTGCTTTGCAAGAAATGTACAGGATTTAATGGCTGGGAGACCATTAACTAGTAACTCGTGAATGAAGCTATAATACATCTTCCACTTTCCAAAGACAAACTGGAGAATTTTGGATATATGCTTTATATTTCTTTGTTAGTTGTTCAGTTTTTGCTTGAAGTATACAGTGTTATGACTGCCATATGGGACTACTGGAGAGAATAATCAGACCAGTTTGGCTTGTTAAATGCAATTTTCTCAGAAGCAAACAACTTTTTCTTAATTTTATATACAATTTGCAATTCCTTGTAGTGTCACTACACTGGAAAATTGGCAGATGTCACACTGTATATCCATTAGTAATGCTTGATAATTCAGAAAGAGAAAATGGTTCAGATTTGCAAATTCTTTATGAGTTTTTCTTAGTAACGATAATAAATTTGTTTTAATATTCAGACTTTTGTACAATGGAATTACAGAAAACTTAGGTTTTGCCAGGCTAAAGTGAAAATACAGATACTTTTTGCAGATATGTCTGTTCCACTGCAAGAAGCTGTATCTGTCTTAGTTTTATTACATTCTTCTGCATCCTTCTCTCTTAGGACTGGATGAAAGCTCTGCAGGTGTTTTGCAGTTTAAGAAAAACCAGTCCAGGAACATCAAATAAACGTCTGCGTCAGGTGAAGCTGATATTGTGGGGTTGGAGGTGCATGTGGAGGAATATTTTACCTCCTCTGTGCAAAATGATATTAATAAGTCTCAGAATTTTTCCTTTCAACATAGCAAATTCTCAATAAAAGTCTAAAGAAGTCAGCAGCTTTTTACATCGGAAATGTAAAACATGTCAACAAAAAATGTTAAAAAAATTATATTACATATACTTAAATACCCATTATTTACATTTTAGTTACATGTAAATACATGTTATTTAACTAATGATACTCATTTTATGTAACAAATACATGCTGAGCCAAGCTTGTGTATAAATTTCTCTTGGCCTCTTGCAAGTGCCATACATGCCAGAATTTCTTCACAGAGAGAGGGCAATCAGTCTTAAATAGCTATGTCTGTAATGATTGGAGAATAACAGGGAAATACTTTAAGAATTTCTGATATGATTTAATCTTAGGAACACTGCATGTAGTTACTTGTTACAGGCAGTAGAGAATGGAATAAAATGGTGAATAAAAAGTTATGAACCACAACTGTTTGGTTGTCAACATTAAAGAAGTTTGGATATTTCTGAGTAAGTGAACTAAATTAGGTGAATTTAGAGATAAAGTGACAGCTGCATTTGGGAGCTTCAGGGTCCAAAAGCCAAACAAAAAGGGAATTATTTTCTTCAAAAAGCAAAGATAGTGTTTATCTGCATAGAAGAATACAATGCATTTGTTGCACAAGAGAATTTTACATAATCTGTTAGGATAGCACGAAACAATAAACCACTGTATTTGGAATTGTTCATGGCTCTTATTCAAAGTGCCAGTCTTCCCTTTCAGTAAAATTTTCTGTGTCTGGAAAAGTTGTTATTTGCAAATACTAATGCCTCAGAAATGATTTAAAAATAAAACTCCAAGATGCCTTAAAAACATGAGTCTGGATATTTGTTTTCAGCAGTTTTTTGAGTTCCTTTTTGTTCCTTGTGCTTCTTAAAATGTTCCAATTCTTTTGGTCTTTACTCTTCTAATAAGGAGTTTGGTATTCAGTATTCACATATTAACATTAAGCTTCTGCATAGAGGATTAAAATAATTCATTCATGTGCTTTGTATTTTAGCAACAAAAAAAATAAATAGGTTTTTTTTTTTCAGGTCAGCAGTCTCATTTTGCATGTAGAAGAAGCTCATACACTCCCAGTAAAGCATTTTACAAATCCATATTGTAACATCTACCTGAACAGTGTTCAGGTAGCAAAAACACACATCAGGGAAGGACAGAACCCTGTGTGGTCTGAAGAATTTGTCTTTGAGTAAGTTTTAATTATCTTGAATTAGTGAATTTCACTTTCAGGTTGTGTTGGATTTAAGATTCTTAACACTTATTTATAGTTTTACAGTATTTTAAAAAATACCGTATATGTGCTTATACAGCAGCAACCTTTCAGACAAATTCTGCATGGGCAGAATTTTCTGTAGGCATCTATCTTTGCTAATATAAGTGGCTGATAATGATAACTTGGGATTGAAATGATATTAGGAAAAGCTTAAATGCCAGCTGTGTATAGTATTAATTGAGGCTCTCTGTCTTTTCTCCTAGTGATCTTTCATCTGATATTAATAGATTTGAGATAAGTCTTAGTAACAAAACAAAGAAAAGTAAAGATCCAGATATATGTAAGTATTTTTCTATAAGAGATGCTTATACATTACAGCAATGGAGACTTTGTGTGGTTATCATTGCTTTTGTCAAGGGTTGTCACAAGAGAATTAAGTAGGTTTTTATGTTCATCATACTGCCTGTGTATGTTTTTCATGTTTGGTACTGACTTTCTATTAATGTTTTTATAATGAGAACTTTCACTGATTTTAGTCATAAAATGCACTGTACTCTAGTCTGACATAGCTCTGCTCTACGGTAACTTCTGCTAGATAATGACTGTGCTTATCAGAAAGCAAGAGCAAAGAGAAATTTTCTTTGTTAGTCTGCTCCATAAAATGTTAAGTTCCATGGAATCTGACTACATGGAATTTCTTTTCAGGTTTTTGATTGCTTCCAGTGAGACAGGGAAAGGCAGAATTCTTTATTAAAAAAATAATCTTGGCAGTCTCTAAGAAACCTTCCCTTCTTTTCTTTCCATTTTTCCTCATCTGTCTTCTTCCCTTATTACCACACTTTGGCTTAAATCTGAAGTTATCTCAATATCACTTTGAATGGGAAAGGATCTGTATTTTCTTCTCATGTTAACAAGATAGGTGCTTTTTTAATGTGGTGTTCTGTTCCAGCAAATCAACAACAAGGTGGTAGAATCTGTCAGCTTCCTAGAAAAGAAAGAATTTGTAGAGCATTAATTTGAAGCTGTTAGGTAGAAATTAATTTTTTTTAAGGTCATGTCTCTTCCCACACAATACTTTTAGGTTCCTTTTTTTTCTTTTTTTTTTTTTTTCCTTTCCCCCTGTTCTTCAGTGTATCTTGTTTCCCACTATACTTGTTCTGGAGCAGCTTCAGCCCTGTGTCCCTCCCTCTTTGCTCCTTGACAGGACGGCTCTCCCTGTCCTCTTCAAATTCGTTCCAAGATTTTTTTTTTCTAATTATGTTCCAAGCTGTCTGTTCCAAGGCAGTCAGAGTATATATAATCTAGTGCAATTGTTTTTGCATATATTGTGTTACTGGTCTGTAACTTACACCAGTGCTAATTTACTGTTTTTTGGTTTTCTGGGGTTTATTAAGATCTGTAGGGAAACCTTAGCCAAAGTAGGTATTTACAACTCATTTTGCATGGTCTTGCAGAACCTGATTCAATTTCGGATCTCTTTCTCCTTCTCTCACTAGAAAAGTTTCTGCATAGGAAGGAATAATAAAACATTCGAATAGACTAAGGGACTATAAATGCAGTTGTGAACTTGGTCTTGAATTCATTTGAGCTGGAAAACTGATTATCTATCTACACCAAAGCCTTGGTTAGGAAAAGAATCTTAAAAGGGTGATTCTTGAGAGGGATACTTCAGTAGTTTCTTTGAAAGTGTTTTTGTAGTTTCCTCCTCTTTGTCCAAATTAAGGAGATGCTGTTAGTTTTATGCATTCGGGTGATGGAAGGCTTCCTGTTCTAGGTCAGAAGCAGGATTGGCTGAATTTCTTTACTGCAGTTATCTACACTCTTACAGCAGACACATAATCCAGCATAACTCTTTCATTTTGAGATAAAGATTACACTAACTCAACTTGAATGAACATATACCTCTACTTACATCCTGAGCCCTATGAAGTATGTGCAGTTCATTGGGGTAAAATGAGTTAAACTACATTTTCTCTGACACACATTGTGTTGCACCGCCGGAATAAACCTGTAACTCTTCAAAAGCAAAATAACTGGTTCCTTTCCTTAACCAACCATCTTTCCTTTCCTTTTCAGCCACAGATGTTACCTGTGGAATGCTATGAAGTGGCAGTTCTGTACAGCTGATGCTATTCATCTTGCCAGTTTTTAATTGGGTTAATTCACCTTTTCTGCTTGGTTTTCCTTCCATGTAATGCAGATTAAAAGTCCAAAATGTAATTGTTGGATTCACTGCTTTGTTCTTTCATTGTAACACACAAAACCTAAATACTAAAGTAATACATGAATGAAGGCTACCTTTTCAGTATTTTAAAATATTTCCTGAGTTTTCAGGTCTTTACATTTAAGTTTGTCTATTATGAATGAATGCTCCATAGTTTAGAGTTTTTTAAGCCATTCCAGATAGTCAGAAATTATACCAAACAGTTCAGCATCAATTGCATCAATTATAATAACTTTTTTTTTGTTTCTCTTACTGTAAATTGCTTAAGGACTTACTCAAATAAATATATAATTTGGCTTGAAAAATCCAAAGTCCTGGAACTTATTAGTAGACTTCCATCTGCTACTACTGACAGTTGAATTAGTAGGTCTCTAAGGAGAACACCATAAGGTTGAACTGGAGTGGAGATTCTGGTTTGGTTTTGCACTACGGTGGTTAATTTCAAATTAATTTGTGTTGAGTAGAAGTCTCATACTGAAAGGAGCCTTCTAATTCACTGTACCATTATAAACAGGAAAAAAGTCCTACTACTTTAAAGTAACAATATAAATTATGATAACTATTCTGCAGTCTTTGTACAGACATTTGGTATGATTTTTTTAAAAATCAAAGTCATATTATTTATATTATAGGTATGAAGTACTACAGTAACCACAGGGAAAAACTAAATTATCAGTTTATTCTAGTAGCTCATTCACCATTCCTCTCACTGTGGTACATGTGCCTTATATATACAAGGAAATAAGAAGAGCACGTTGCTTAGTTGTGGATACTGAGCTTTTATGCCAGGGAGAAGTATGCAAAGAAAGTAAATTTATTACGTAGTCTAATGACATTCCATCCACACTGGTGATACATAGCAGGTCGTGATGGATTGTTTTCTTGCTGACAGATATGTATGCTTTAACTTTTATCAGTTCATCAGCTCCAAAGAATATGTAGGCAGCAGGATTGTCCTGAATGAGGCATTATAAATATGATCTTCTGTTCCAGTATTAAATTATATCCTGCTGTGTATTGCAACACTTGGACAGTGAAAAATCTGCTGGAACCATTGACAATTTCTGCAAGACAGATTGGTGTACTGGCTTTGCATAAATGGAAAAAAAAAAGAGAAGTTCTTGGTTTTATGGATTTTTTTTTTCATGTGCGGAAAGTAAAAGCAAATATCTTTCTCATGGAAGGAGAAAGTGTTTGAGAGAGGCAGACTGATAGGCTAAATGTAAAACTAATTGCGGACATCTCTTGGAGCGTGGTGGGTGTTTCAGAGGCACATTGTTGCCTCTGAAAGTGTCTGGGCCTTTCTTCATGGAAAAAACCCCCTCCACTCAGGAGCACATGTTCCTGCTCTGGATGAGCCTGTGTTCCCTCCCAGCTGCTGTAGCTGGCTAGCCAGCTGCTGCACTAGACTTCAGCTGCAGTGCAGGTCATTGCTTGGCAATTTTAGTGTACCATCATCACCAGTTAATGATTTGGCTATTCTTGGGCTGACTTTCATTATCTAGTCAGCAAGTGCTTGGGAATACTTTTTAACTTAATACACATAAACTGTTACTTAGACTGGAGTTATTATAGAAGTAATACATATGTCAGTGTTTGGGAATTCTACAGGAGCACTCTTAATCATAAATAGGAGCAGACCTTGATAGTGGTGTCAGTGCACGGCTGGAAAGGGAGTAGTGAACTCTAAAGATTTAATCTGTATTTTAGTTTCTGCTACCTGGATTTGCATCCTACTTACTTGGGTGTTACAAGGAAAGCCATGTCAGTATTCATGTGGCATTTTTGAATTTATATGTGTACATTCTTTACAGATTGCCATATATTTTTTCTTCAGTTTACAGGACACTGTTAAGCCATTGAAGAGAGAATGATCCATTCATATATTGATAAAAACCTTTTTGTTTACTCTTGCTGGTATTTTTTCCTGAAATAAGATGATATGTTGAAAATAAAACTATTTTTTTATTTAATAGTAGCATTGTTTTTGTGGAGATAATGTACCTGAACAAGACTTTTTTTCCTTTAAGTGTTCATGCGTTGCCAATTAAGCCGATTACAAAAAGGACATGCAACAGATGAGTGGTTTCAACTCAGTTCCTATGTACCATTAAAGGGTATTGAGCCAGGATCTTTGCGTGTTCGAGCACGATATTCCATGGAGAAGATCATGCCAGAAGAAGAGTACAGTGAGTTTAAAGAGGTATGAACTTAAGTTAAACCATTTATGGTTTATCTGTCAAAACTAATACTTTTCAGTAGTTGAGAGAGATCTCAGTAACACTGGTGCTGTAAATCAAACAATATTTTTAAGTGACAGCTATATATATATATATATATATATATATATATATATATATATATATATATATATATATATTTCTAGAACTGTTATATGTAAGGAGAAGCTTCTGAATATTTTAAATTTGTTTTTCTTTCAGCTTATACTCCAGAAAGAACTTCATGTAGTCTATGCCTTATCACATGTTTGTGGACAGGATAGAACACTGTTGGCTGGCATTTTACTGAAGATTTTTCTTCATGAAAAGCTTGAGTCCTTGTTGTTACGAACACTGAATGACAGGGAGATAAGCATGGAAGGTACTGCACTAAATCCCATTAAAGTTTACTGGAATTCTGGACAGGTGGGGAGGAAAGGATTTGGGTGCTATCTTTTTTTTCTCCTCCTTTAGTTTTAGCTTATGTCAAAGAGTAACCATGTTTTCCTCTCTTTTTGATGTTTCCTTTTTTCAGTTTTTCTCATTCCAATTTCTTTTTTCAGATGAAGCTACTACCTTGTTCCGTGCCACCACTTTAGCAAGCACACTTATGGAACAGTATATGAAAGCCACAGCAACAAGTTTTGTTCATCATGCGCTGAAAGACTCCATACTAAAGATCATGGAGAGCAAGCAGTCTTGTGAGGTGATACTTTAAACTGTGTTTTAAAAATTTTGGTTCATTGACACAATAATCCATTGGTTATTAACTGTTGTGTTTGCCTTAAATATTAGTTGTAGAGACATTTAATAATTTTTTAGAACTGGACATTTTTACATTCAGAAATACAGGAACTGAATTAAGAGGTGTTTTTATATTTTTTTCCTGGATTTTGGCTTCAAACATTATTCATAGTAGAACTTAATAAGTTTTATAATCAAAATTTCTTTTAATTATTTAGCAGGCATTCTGCAGCTGTTACTGAATGTCCTAATCTAGGTAACTCTTGTTGAACTCAAGATATTGTAGAAATCAAGATCTGAACTTCTGTTTTAATTGTAAAATTCCATATTAAATGTTTGTTACTGATTCTGAAACTCTTCTTAAAATGACCCTCCTAACTCCTGTGTTTCACTTGAACTTCATTGTGGAAAATATGGGAAATTTGGATTGAGAGAGACAGTAAGTCACTCAGATGAAAAAATGGTGAATATCCAAGCTGATAAAAGCCTCATGCATTTATTAGAACTTAAAACTGTTGCTTTGCATTCCCTGACAAGTTACTGAAACATGATTGAGTTCTGTAAGAGACTTGTACGGCAGCAGAATATTTCATTTGCTTTGAAACAGTACTCAGTGTGTAATATTCAGAAACTATATATCTATCTATAGCTATATCTATATATCTATATGTATATGTAGTTCTAGATACAAGAATAAACATTTTTTTTTCTGTTTTAGTTAAATCCCTCGAAGTTAGAAAAAAATGAAGATGTAAACACTAATTTGGCACATCTCCTCAGTATACTTTCAGAATTGGTGGAGAAGATATTCATGGCTGCAGAGATACTGCCCCCGTAAGTTTGCACTTTTCTGTTCAGATTTATATTTAAAAATTTGTGCTTCCAGTAATAACATTGCACATTAAAATGATGTTCTTACTGATTTATCTTAGTGTTGCTGTATAGAAACAGAGAAAATTGATAGGGGAAAATTAACACTTCTGGCAATAATAGTGTTTTACAAAAGCCTCTGGCTGGCACATTTGGTTGTCTTTTAAAGGAGAAACTACTAGACTCGAGATTAGGGACAAAATATTTTTACAAAAAAATAGAAGACAGTGGTAGTAACAGGCAGTGATGTGTATTTGTCAGTCTTTCTCCTCTGAGAAAGAGATGGAATTATTAACAGCGTATTAAAAATACAGCTAGGTAGTAATAGTGATACTCTATGCCTGTTTTTGTCTGCTAGGGAAATGCAGAGGCTCTTTTTCCCCCGCTTCTTTTAATTGATAAAGTAACTTGTTTTGATGCCTCAGATTTGAATAATCTAATATAAAGTGGATAGTGTAGAGTGTTTATAGCTTTTTATATGAAACCCTCAATTTTGAGTCATTGGAGTAGCATGGAATTTTCTTTTGTGTTAGCCTTGCTGGCAAGGTTAGCATTGAAAATTGCAGTCCTTTTAAGTATATGATGCAGTGATCAACATTTTCTGAAATAGACCTCAAATGTCCTTTAATTTTTTTTTTTTTTTTAATGGGAGGGAACTATTGCTATGGTGCTTAACTTTCTTTTTTCACTGTATGTCATGTATGTAAAGAAAAGCTTTTGCTTAGTTAAGAGAGAAATGAAAAGAAAAATCAACCATGAGAGTGGTCTTTTTTCAAAAAGGGTATGCTACTTAAGTAAACAGTTACAAAACATGTAATGTACATCTGAATGATCACAGAATAATTTTTGTCATTTATGAATTTACTTTTTAAAACAACTTTAAAAATAGAATTCTTATAAATTTGTGAACTTTAACTAAGAGTTAATTTATAATTTAAAGATTTGTCTAAGTTATTAATATAAAGTTGATAATAGTTCTGCATCAAGTAGGAGGCTGGTCTAGATCCTTTCTGACCAGCTTTTTTGATTCTGTAAGTCTAATAGAATGAGTAATTGGCTACTATTTCTGCAGGACATTGAGGTATATCTATGGGTGCCTACAGAAGTCTGTTCAAAACAAATGGCCAGCTAATACTACCATGAGAACCAGGGTTGTTAGGTAAGTTACTGTCAACCTTATTCTGGAAATATTTCTTTGAAGCCTTGTTGGAGACGTACTTCAGGGTGCTTATCTATGTTTCTTTCAGTGACAAAACTGTATGAACTGACACAGGTTACTGCAGTGTTTAAGAAATTTATGATGATGAAGCACAATTGTCCCAGTTAAAGATTGAGCTTGCTGGATTCTTGGTGTTGTTCTTAGAGCCTTGCCAAAATAAAATTATGTAGTATAGACGTTAGTATAGCTTTACTTAATGGTTTTAACTTCAAATTTACAGTACTACAACCCAATCATGTTGAAATATTCTGGAGCTCCTCTGAAAATGCTGCTGGAGGTTACAGAACCTGGCTCTTCTGAACTCACACCAGCCACTGAAACTCCAATCTATATTATTAAACCAGCACAATACAAAACTAACTCTAACTCTGTTCGTTGCTGGGGCAGGTCAAATAAAAACCTCTGACAAAGCTGTGGTCTTGACACTTTTTCTAAATGTGGCAGGGATTTTTAGGATATCAAAGCCTCAGGTTTTCTTTTTGTGGTGTCAGGTAGTTGTATAGTTAGCAGAGGTTAATCTCCCATGGAGGGATCTTTCAGAGTATTTCTCTTTGGCTTGTATTTATCATTTTGACACCAGAAGTCTTATGTGTTTCATACTGTCAAGTGGCATTGCCTTCAAATGGAGACTGCTCCTACTTGAGAGCTTCTTTTACTCAGAGGGGCTAAGCTGCTGGAAGGCTGTAAAAATCAGTAGTGAATTCTGTATCTCTGGCTGTTCCTCTCCAGCTCCAATCTCTGACTGTTCCTCCCGTGCTCCAAAGAGGACCATGTAGCTTTCCTTAGTGAACACACAGCTCACTTTCAGGGTTTTTCCAGTGGTCTCCACTGGATGCTAAAAATATTTTATCATTTGCTTTTGTGGTGTTCCATTTTTGCAAGTGGATACTAGAGATTTCTCTTTGAAGTGCAGTTTCACAGCCTCTAGTGATGTTTATTACCTTCCATTGCACTATTTTTGGTTAAAGAATGATTCAATATTCAGAGCCAGATGGACAGTTTTTGATATCTGGGTGTCTTCTCTATTGTATCAGTTGTAATGTGCTACCATTTCTCTCTGGTTTAATACTCCATTATAGGTATTTGCTCATTCCTAATTTAGGCAGGTTGACAAAGGTACGGAATATCAGATCTTTCCTATCAGCAGGGTCTCTGCTAGATGTGCACCTTGCTGGCCTTCAAATTTGGGCACTTTTAAAAGAGTGACTGGTGAATGTGACAAGACTTGAAAATTATTTACTGACTTGTAGCTTTGAATTCTTACCACAATAAGTATTTTAGCTTAACCTCTGGCCAAGAACTGTTTTCTTACCAGTCCATAACTTAAAGATACCAAGCATGTTCTGTTATAGATGTATCTTGGACTTAGAGAAGGTGCATCAGCCTCTCTACTCTTTGTCACTTTAAAGAAATATGGACTAACTGTGTATTTTACAACAGGCAAGGTTCCCTTCCTCCTTTCATTACAAGTCACGCTCTGGTATTGCTGTGGTGAAATCCACCCTGCTGGTGGAGTCCAAGTTTAAAATTACACATATTTTAGATTGATTTAATTGGTCTGTATGTCACTTCATTATAGAACAATTAGCTGGAGTTGAGGTTAACGTGAGTGATGATTTTTACCTCTGGTATTAACAGGAAAATAGATTTTTCTTATGCTGCTGAAGCCTATTCTGGGTTCCTGTTGAATGAATTCCTAGTTCTGCAGTTAGAACAGAGCACTATTTTTTCAGCTTTTAAAAATGGCAGCAATTCTTTCATGGTGGAAAGCAGCAGATCCCTCATTTTTCTACTGAAAATCCTGATCATCAGGATAATGGATCAGCTGAAGCTGACCTAAAGGTGTGTTCTGCCAAGAGAGATCTTCTTGCTCATCCACTCCTGTGCTCCACTTTACAGTGACTTGGGGAAGTGGCTGGCTGTGAGATGGATGACTTGCAGTAGCAGACAGTGGAGAAATTTTTGGGAGGTCAGAGACCAAGGGTGGCTCCTTTTTGAGACAAGCATGGTCTGGGATTGGCTTCATTATTACTTGGCAATTAGTTTTTTCCTACATTATTTAACAGTTTGTTCAGCTTTATTGGGAAATCCATCTGCCTCTTCTTTCAGATTTCATTGCAGTTCATAGAATCGTAGCATGATGATCTTGATTTATATTTTTACACAGCACAGGCTAGATTATTGGTGTCTCAACAAGATCCCACATTATCTTTATTCCTGAAAGACTACACAATTTTACTTGCATTTTCTAATAATTTTGAACAAAATACAATTTTATTTCATTTCAGTGGCTTTGTTTTTCTTCGACTGATTTGTCCTGCTATCCTGAACCCAAGGATGTTTAATATCATCTCAGGTGACTATGTGCTTCAGATCGAATCTATACTTTATGCAGCAGGAGACATGAAATCACTGTAGTATCTAATGTAGCAAAATAGGAAGTTTTTTTGAATGCTGTGCTGTTTTTTTGAATGTTTCAAGTCAAGTTATCCACTTCATTTGGCTAACTTCTTAGGGTATTGGCTTTTCACCCTCAAAGCCTTGATTGTGGATATCCCCAGTATAATTTTAAAGTCCAAAAAAACATCCATTGTGATATTTAATAATAAAATTTTGAGTCAAGTCTAACATTTCTTAATGTATTTTAGCACTGTGAAAAATGTAGTTATGGGAACTTTAGATGTCACCCTCAATACAGTGCAATGCCAGAGTTAATAGATGAATGCAGTGGTATTTCTGAAATGTACAAGATTTATAAAGTTGATGTGTGCGTCTACAGAGCTTGGAATAATTTGTGCACCTAGAAAATTTTTCTTGAACAATTTGTTGGAATGTCCTGCTGAGATGGCTTCCAGCATTAGAGTGCTGTTTTTGACTCATTAAATACAGTAGATCTTAGATATAGAATCTTAAAGATGAGAGAGGTATGGCCTTCAGAAAGGCTGAAAAATAGGAAATATAGGAGAAAATTTTAAGATCTGATTCAGAAGAGCTTTTTTCGTTATTCAAAGACAGTTTTTAAGACAATGTGGCTTGTTTTCTTATCATCAGTCTTTAAACTAAATGAGAAGGACTGTGTCAAGAAAAGTTCCTTTTTCTCACACAGTAATAATTTCTGAGCATGCTTTGGAGAAAGCATTAGAGAAACATGGCCTGGAACAAGTGATAATTTCTTTGTCATTTTATTATCTTTGGGTAGCTTGGAAGTTAGGTTCCCTCCTAACTTGGGTTGCACTGTGACTGCAGGTGTAAAGAACTACTTAAAATTTTGAGTAATGCCTTTTGAGCTTGTCCATTACAATCCTGCTGAGTTACCTCCAGCTAGTATTCTCGACAACTCTTAAGGGAAACTAACAGATCATATAACCCTAAAACCCTGTCAGTGGAATGTTTTCAACCAGGCCATTTACCTTAACTAGAGAGAAAAGTGAGTTTCTGGGTAACATCGCTTGTTGGAAAAGAAGTTCTAACTGACTTCAGTGGTTAATGTGAAGTGTTTATAGTCACAGTCATTACAGACTGGAGTTTCATGGAAATACAGGCTGTGATTGCATGTAACATGCACTTTGTCTTCCTGCTGCCAGTAACTTAAATAACTTGTCCGTGCCCACTTATGTGAGTTAAAGCAGATAAGAAACATGTAAACTTTCCTCTTTTTTTTTTTTATTTATTTCAAAGGTAAATGTTTTAACAAGTAATCTTCATTTCAACAAAACTCAAGTTTTGAGCAAATGGTTATCATTTCACCTAAATCTTAGTAAGACTTATTTATTTTGCTTCTTGGTCTGTGTGCTACTATTACAGAAAATAAGATGATCATATTAATATGGCTTTTGGACATTACAAAAGCAATATGTTTTCCTTTACCAAGTGACATCTTTCACATGCAGTTGTTTTATATTTAAAACATCAATAAAAATATGAATGAGAAAAGAATTTATTTTCATGTGACTGCTGTTAATTTTAAATGTAACGGCCAGTGACTCTCTACTTTGCATTCCTGCCAGATTCTCCTTCCCCCACTGCTGCAAGAACACTGACGCTGGTCGCCAAGTCTGTGCAGAATTTAGCAAATCTGGTTGAATTTGGAGCTAAGGTGGATATAATTTTACATACAGAGAACAACCTACAGAGAACTGTGCTTCCAGTATACCTGTCATATGTTCCTGTTCAATGCTTGCAAAAAATTTGTTGCTGTTTTCTCATGCAGAACCTATGACTTTCTCTTCCTCCACTTTGACCTTGTATTTATCACTTGTCAGTTTGGTGTTTTCTGTGATAGAGCACTTCAAAGCTCTCCTGTTTATACTATCATACTGCTAGACACAATGAAGTCTGTAAGTCAAGTGTACTTATTGCACTAAGAAGTCCAAGCTTTCAATGAAATTTCTATTAAAACACTAAGAGAATGCCAGCAGTGACTGGTCTCAGTTTCCAGGCTGAAACATTGCTAAAAGTACGTCTGTTGACTTAAGCATAATTAACATGACTTCAGGCTGGTGTGAGAAGAGTGTTTCTCTGACACACAGAACTTGGAATGTAAGAGTTAATGACAAAACAGGAAAGAAAGAACTCGTTCATGATGACACCTCTGAACACAGAGCATCTGTTCACTGCAAGCAGGTATTTAGAGACACTCGCCTTGAAGCAAATTTCTATCTGTAAGGAATTCTGCATCACAGGTTGTCTATCTTTTGAATATGAGAAAACCAAATTTCTGTAGTCTTTGACTGCCAGCACACCAGACATTAAAAATACACTTGAAAAAAAGATATTATTATTTCCATTTACATACTCATTTTGCAGTGTCATTTGCCTGACTGCACTGTGTTCATCTCAGATGTGACAATTATCTTGGCGATCATTCGTTAATGAATACTTTTTTAAATTATTAGGAGCCATATATGGAAGGGGTAAATCCATTCATCAAGAGCAACAAACATCGCATGATCATGTTCTTGGATGAGCTTGGGGTAAGTGGCTAAAGAAATATTTGCTGAAGTTACATAGCAGAATTGTAAATTCAAATATTTTACACCTCGTATTAACTAGCTCAGCAATGCATCAGCTGCCACATAATTTTGAATGCTTTTATCTGAGTACATTTTTTAATACTTATTTAAAAATTGCTGGTCTGTCATATGGAATTAAAACCATCAATTATCTTCTTAAGATTTTATTAATTTAGTGCCTCTGTAAATGTGAGAAGCTGAAATAGATTCTGTAGCCATGAGATAAGAAATACTAGGCAAAAATACAAACCTTTCACAAACATGTTTTTAAACCAGAAATTTTTATATATAACTTGTCACATGGTTTTGACCACAGACTGAAAGTAACTTCTCTTTAAAAAATATTAGGTTCAATTTCAGTTAGCACTGGCAAAAGCTTCACTGCGTGCATTCTACATATTGTAGTTTGAAAGTGAAATGCTGTCACTCTGTCTTTATAAAACGTGACTATTTTGTGGTTGTGATTGCTGTAACAGGAGTTAGGTCATCGTGTTTTTTATATAAGTATTTTAAATGCAGTAATTCATTTTAAAAAGTGAGATGAAAAAAATATGCTAAGCACCCTGAATTAATCCTTTAGAAGTCTCCTAGAAGCTGTCTCAGAATACTTAAAAAGTGTGGCATTTGGGTAGGTTCCAGATGTCATCCTCCTCTGATTAAATTGCAACTTCTGTATATACATCAGTTTTCTTTAAGTGAAAGATTTTACATTAGGTCTCTGATAACTGTTGGTTTGAAAATACCTGTTGGATTATTCTGCTGTTTTAATTGCGGCATTATTGGTTTATCATCAGTTTAATGAGTTACTTGATAGGTAACAGCAGATTTTGCTGAATTTTGTTACTTTTCTCTCATTTAGATTAAAAAAAGCTCCCAATGGATGGATTTTTCCCTTCATTTAGAGGGTATGAGTCTCAAAATGCAGTAGGTTTCTGGTGAGCTCAAAAGTAGAGCAATACCAAATCTTGTAGTAAGAATTGTCCTAGCACTACAAATTGCAGTATTCTCACAAAACACATGCCTCTGAAGAGAATATAAACAGGTAATTATTAATAGAAAGGTGGACTGGAGGTTTAGCTGGAAGACCAAAGTTGGTCTTGGCACCCTAAATCTGCTGTCTTCTACTTTGTTGAAGAATGTTCCTGAGCTTCCAGACACTGCAGAGCACTCTCGAACTGACCTCTCCCGTGACCTGGCAGCTTTGCATGAGATCTGTGTGGCACACTCGGATGAGCTCCGGACGCTCAGCAATGAGCGAGGCGTGATGCAGGTGAGTTAACACAAATCACACGTGTCCTGAATTACTTCTCAATACTGAGGAATTCTTTTGTGGTACTTCTTTAGATGTTGTATTTCACCAGGGGGTTATTAGCTGTGAAGGAAATAGTTAATCCATAGTTTTGTCCCCCCATGCAACAAAACCAACTAGGTTTGGGTGTTTTATTAAGTTTCTAGAGGAAGCCTTAAACCCACAAAATTACTGCCTCCTGACAGACTCTCGGTCTTAGTGTTCAGATCTGGATTTTTTTTCAGTTTAGAACCAAATTCACTTTCCTTAGCTTTCTCTTAATAACCTCATTTCTGCTTCCAATGTACTTGTATGCTTGGAAAATTCTGCTGGCAAATTTTAATAGTGTGTACACTTCCTCTGCCTTCCTGTACACTTTAGCTGTACATTTCCTCTTAAGCTGTACACTTCCTCTGCCTTCCTGTTAACCACAAAGAAGCAGGAAGATCCATGGGAGGACAGGCAAAGTCCGTAACATCATTTTAAGACTACCCTTATTGGCAAGGGAATCAGACATTTTCTCTTTTTAATAATATATTTAAACTTCAAGTCGCAGGTCTGATAGGCTGATACTGAAAATGCTGTTCAGAGAGGCCTTTTCTGTCTTCAGTAGCTAACGTGTAGTTTTACTGACTCACTGTCTTACAGCACGTTCTTAAGAAGCTTTTGGCCATTACTGAACTGCTACAACAAAAACAAAACCAGTATTCAGTGTCTAACAATATCAGGTAGCAGCTCTCTACGTGAATTTTGCATGGATCCAGCACGCCCAACATGGCAACTCTCACCAGTATCACTTCCTTCTTGCTCTTGCCAAAAATAGCACACCCTGTCACATTCCCAGTGATGTGTGAACTATGCAAAAAGAAAACAAAGATCCTGTTGGTGAATGATTGTACCAGCAGCTTTTTTTAAGCTATCTGTGCAGGACATTTGCACTTTTTTTTTTTCCACTTGGAAACAATGAAATTTCACAACCTCTGAGCCTTGGTGTACAGTTGACCTTCCACGGAGAAAATGCTGTGACTGTGTCTAGGACTTTCAGCACCTCTGATTGCCAAAGTTTTTGCTGTCTGATTGGAAAAGAATTATCAACTGACATGAGAAGAAAGGCATTGTTCTGACAACCACCTAAAAGTAACTGGATAACATTTCTTACTGTAATTTCTGACTGGTTACAATAATTGTGACTTTTGACTGTTCAACCACTTTTAACTTGTATTTACAGTTTCCAGAATTTGATGTTATGGTAGGAACAACCTTTACTGTACACGTTTTATAGAATGCTGTTTCTCTTGCTAAAATGATTTTGAAAGAGAATATGCATAATGAGTCTTGTCAGCTTTATTTTTTTGATATGCCACTGATTCAGTCTAAATAGTTCTTCCATCAAGAACTGTATAGCCAAATAAATCACAATGCTTTTGTAAAATGTTTACAACAGTAAATAATTTGAATTCAGTAAATTTATTGATCATTGTATCAGACATGCATGCATTCATTAAACCATTTTATAAAATAGGTATTGTTTGGTCTTTCTTGTACTGTAAGTCTAGCATAAATATTTTTATAAGTGAAAAGTAAGTTTTTAAAATAAATCAAGCTGCATATTTCTAACTCTTTGGAAACTGGCTGCATGGCTGCTGTGGAAATTTTTTAGTGTCTGCACTGGTGGCATACTTTGCAGTGTTTAGTATGTGTCACTTTTTGAGCATGAGTCCTCAGTCAGCACTACCTTGTCCTAATGTCTTAATTTGTACATCTTTGGGTGAGAAAATAGATGTTAAAACTCCTTGCGTAGGTTGAGATTTAGTAAAAAGAAATTGTTCCCTGTGATTGGGGTGAGGCACTGGCAGAGTGCCAGAGAAGGCAGGGATGCCTCAGTCCCAAGAAGTGTTGAAGGTGACTTTGGATGAGGCTTGGAGCAACCTTGTCTAGTGGAAGGTGTTCCGGCCCATTGCACTCCCCTATAAACTGTTAAAAAAAATGAGAAGTAAAATGTGCTGTTGATTTAAAGGGTATTTCATCATCACTGTGTGTTAATGTTAGGGTTCTAAGCAGTGATATAATAATAGAGAATAAAAGAATTCACTGACAAGACTAATGAAATAACCACTAAAACAATTTTATCATACAAATACTGTTGCAAACCTCTACAACACTTAAAAGTGTTTTTCCTGTCTATCAGAACTGCCAAATCACTGTCACATAAAATCAGAGACTTTGCTTTTGCAACTTTACTGTAATATTAAAGTGGCTCTCGCTGTGTTGCCCTGGTCTCCAGCTGGAACAGCTTCTTGAAGGTGAAAGCTCCCAAATAACATATGTATGACACTGGACAGACACATGTGATGCTCTTCCATAGTGACAATACATGTGTTTGCAACACCTTGTTACTACAGAAGTCTTTTCTTCGATTGTCCCATAACCATGTCAAGTCTATGTTATACTGCATTTTAGACAAATAAGTAATTTACCTTTCAGTGTGTCCTGCTTAGATCTTTAACAGAGTGTGTAAAAGGGATTATTTTGTGGATTTGGTTGCTTTGGTACAGGCAATATAACATGGTAAAAATACAAACTGGAAGACAGAGCTGCCTACCTAATTTACTTGTTACACACAAAAGGCAAAGAGAATGAAACTGGGGTCCAAAGCTGCATGTAACATGTTTGTATTGCAGGAGCTCTTAACTGGGTATATGAAAAAGAAATAAATCAGCTGGTGTTCATAATACTACACTGCAGCCACATCAAACTGTTTCTGAACCAAAAACAAGGGCCACATTTCTTGAAGCTAATCTTGCCAGTGTTGGACCTGTAATGGAAGAGGGTTTAATGGAACCACAACTTTTTCTTTTAGGAAAGTAAAAGGCTTTACCGCCAAGGTAAGAACTAACAGCATGAAGACCTTATGACACACAATAAGGAACCTGTGGCAGGCAGTCACACCTGACACCAGAGGGTAGTTCCTGTAGTGGTAGAAGTCTGTCTTCCTTCAAAGTAATGCTGAATCCACGAGATCATCATCAGTCCACTCTTCCTAATAGAAGGAAAAAACACAGCAGCTTGAGCGAGATCTGTGTGTGGTGGTGTGCTCCTTATGGTCTGGATTTAAGAACTTAAAGAGAAATTCCATGAACAGAAGACTAAAAAAATATTTTAACTTGGGGCAAGTCAGGCATTTAACCATAGAACTAGTTATCCATACCTATGCTTACAGTCATGGACAGAGTCATGTTAGCTGCCTCTTTTCAGCACCTGAGATAAAGAAGCGTGAACTTTATGTTGGATAGCTATGTAAAGATTTCCAAAACAACTCATACTGCACCTTCTACTGTCCTGTGCTTTTCATGGCTTTGTAGATTACAGTCTAATATCAGCTAACTACAGGATTAATGAAGCCATTGATAAGATAGGAGCAGTTTGCACACTCTGTAAGCTTTCAAAAAGTAAAGCACATTTTCTCCCTAATGTCCTGGCCAGCTGAGGTCTGCTCTTTCATGTGGTTATTACTCAGAAAAAATTACACAGGTAGAAATCCAGTTCAGATTCATCAGTAATGAAAAATCATGAGTTTCAGGACCTTTGGAACTGTAAAAAAGTAGATCATGAAGTGCTGTAGGCTATGTGAATATCCTATCAGGTTACTTCTTTAGGAAATAATTACAGATATGAATTAAAAAGAAGCTCCAAAATCAAAACTGCCTCAGACTATAGCAGAGTAACTAAAACAAATTAAACTGGGGCAGGGAACAAGTCAAACCTCCAAAGCTCATATGGAACTGTTAGTTCTAAGTAATTCTGTCATAAAATGAAAAGTTTTCCAAGTGCCTGTTTCATGGAGTTGCCAGTTTTAATATACTTTTGAAGACTGGCATTTGGAATGAAAACTTGTTAAAAGTTTTTGTAGCAATAAAATTATAAAATAAGTTCAAGGCCCCACATGTTAGCATATACCTTCAATGCCTATTTTATTATAATCTTGCTTTAATAATGTTTCAGAGTCTAATTTGACACTATAGCATCAATCTGCTATGATAATCTCTAATAGCAAGACACAAATCTTGTCTTTTGTCTTCATATTTTGGTATACCCTCTTTTGATGTTAGCACATTTTTCTAAATGCCATACTTAGTATGCCTTAGACTATCAATATCCAGAATCTTTAGTATCAAAATGAGTCCAGTTAAAAAGGGTTCTACACCTCTGCCAGCACCGCCTCTCTCCTGCCCATTGTCCAAACAAAAGCTCTGGAAGGTGTTCATCTCAGATGTGAAGGACAACCTTAATACTGTTGTATTTGCTGAGTCACCCTTGTCAGTTTATCTCTACCTTATACCTGGTTATACCTGGTCTCAAAGTGCTAGCAACCCATCTGTAATTCACACAGCCTTGTTAACAAATTGTCTGACATAAATTTAGTCCAACACTCTACACTGCTTTGAGCAAGAAACCAAATAAAGTACATAAAAACTTTCAAAGAACAATAAACAGCAGGAAGCATGGTCTGCGTATTCATTCCCCTTTCCACAAAAAACAGGGGTGTTGAAGAACACTTCCAAGCAGTCAGGTATGAAAGAAATCTGGTTCATTTAAAGTGAAAAAAAAAAAAAAAAGTTGAAAATGGTTCAGTCTGAAAAACAAATAAAATTATATTACAGATGCATAAATTTATCTCAGTAGCTGTGTCACCTTTGTCTTGGCCTTAAGAGTGAAAAAAAACCAGGAAAAACTTGTACAATAGGTTTACTAACCTCATCCATTTTACATTTCTTTGTGACATATTCATCATCTTCATAACCTTTCCTCTTCTTCCTAACCCAGAAGAAAAGTGAAATGCTTAGGTATTTTTATAAGACTCTCATTATTTGACCCCAGGATTACAATACGGACATACCTGTTTCATAAAAAAAAAACTACCAAAGCCTCAGCACGCAGCTTGCTGGAAGTTCAGGTTGCAGTCCTTTGCCATCCACATAATTCTTAGGAAAACATTAAGCCTTTACAACATTCTTGTTTTAATCACCTGATTTTAAAGCCCTTAGTTCTTACCATACAACATCAAGTGGTCACACCTTAGAAGCCACCCAGTAATCCAGTTTTGTGTTACAAAATTATCAGCTTGCTGTGCAGATCCACAAAAAAGAACCTGTTTATGTGTTACTGAAAGCACTACTTTGAGTCTTTCATCTCAGCTTCCAGTAGATATAGCAAGCAGGCAAACGTTGTGTGCACATTTAAGGGTTTTCATTTTCCATCACTCACACATGTAAGAAAATACTAATGTTCCTATGCCAATAAAAAAGGCCAAAGTTTAACACATCCAAGATATACTTACGGGTTTGTATTAAATAAGAGGTCCAAGCTGTGACACTTCTCTAACTTCTGTTTTAGAGCAGCAACCTCTTCAGGCCTCGGCAGTTCATATTTTTTTATGAGATTTTTCATGCCTGAAACGGTAACAACACAGCTGAAAGCACAGAGATAATTTCTGCTCTGCCTTGTTGGGCCGGGCCTGCATGGCAAGATGTTAGTAGTGGGGGGCCTGTAGGGGTGGCTTCTGTGAGACACTGCTAGAGGCTCCCCCCATGCACAGCAGAGGCAATGCCAGATGGCTCCAAGATGTATCCAGTGCTGGCCAAGGCCAAGCCTAATAAGTGACAGTGGATGTACATCTGTGAAAACAGATCTAAAGGGCAAAATCCAAATGCCAATGCAACACTAATGGCTGCTGGAAAGAGGAATGAGAATATATGAGAACATCTACACCCTACATCTACCAGGGTCAGGGAGAAACAGGAAGGAAGTGCTCCAGGCATAGAAACAGCTTCCCTTGCAGCTCCTGGTGCAGACCATGGTGAAGCAGCTGTGCCCCTGCATGGAGGTCAGCAACAGTGTGGAGTATGCAGCTGGACCTGCAGCCTGTAGAGGGGGTGACTTTGGAGCAGGTAGATGTGCCCAAAGGAGGCTGTGACCCCTTGGGAATACCATATTATGTACCATACCATGTAGGGAAGAGAAACCTACACTACAGAATGTTTGCTGGCAAGACTTGTGAACCCATGGGAGACCGGCACGGAAGGAACCTATTACTGAAGGGCTGCATCCCGTGTAATGGACCCACATTAGAGCAGTTAACGAAGAACTGTAGCATGTGGGAAGGACTCATGTTGTAAAAATTTGTAGATGACGTCTCTGTGGGAGAGACTCCACACTGTGGCAGGGGAAGAATGTGAGGAGGAAGGAGCAACAGAAACGTATGGTGACTAGCCCCCTGCACTGGAGGGTGAGAATTCAGGAGTGAAATTGAATCCAGGACAAAGGGAGGGGTGGGGGAAAGGTCTTTTGAAGATTCAGTTTTCACTTCTCATTACCCTACTCTGATTTGATTGGTGATTAATTAATTTCCCCCACTTGTGTCTGTTTTGCCCATGACAGTAACTGGTAAGTGACCTCTCCCTGCTTAGCCCATGAACTTGCTATTTTCTTTTCTCTTCCCTGCCCAGCTAGGCAGGTCAGTGATATGGTCTTTCGTGATCACTTTGCAACTTTGATGGTCACCTGGCATCAAGCTGGGGTCAACCCACCACTTGTGAATCACACAACCCTATCCAGTCTCCAGTGTGGCTGAGTATTGCTTATGTCCATAGTCAGGCTTGAGCCACCAGTTCATCCTTCCTTTCCTCATTGTAACTACACTGAAATAAGTCTCCAGCATCATCGACTTCACACTACTCAGCTAACAAGCTTTGAAATACACAGGTATTTTTTGCAATCAACACTGTACCTGCTGTCCTAAAAAAAATACCAGTTCCAGTCTTTCTAATAATGCAAATTAAATTTACAAGTTTTTTTCTCTACCACCAGTACTCTGTAGAAGTAATTTACAAATGTTTGAAAAATTTCCTTCCAACCATCTTATGTTTACGGAAGAGCTGCCTTTGGGCTAAAGCATCCACAATAACTGAAGTGAAGAGTAAGTGATCCCAGCATTCCTTTCCATCTCAGCAATGGAAGTCTGAAGACCCGATTTGTTAGAAGACCAGAAAGTAAAGGACATCTTAAATTTTATAAATTAAAGATAAATTAAATTTGTAGACCCTGGTTACTTGTATGGTGCATTCACTGCTCATGTCAACCAGCCTAGTTTCACTGCCACCACTCCCATTTGAAGTGCATGCATTAACTTAATGCATTCAGTAATTAATTACTTAGTAATTACTGATTACTTACTGGGAATTTCATATCACAGCCTTTTCATTTAAATACAAAAAGGTAATAATCAGTGTACTACACTTCCTTTTCACTTAGCTAAACCATGGTTTTTTATATATATATATATATATATATATATATAATTTACAAATATTCTTAATATTTGTAAAATATACACACACACACAAAGATATTTCTCAGAGTAGTAAAACTAAGCATCTTCTGAAACATAGCTGCAAAACAGATGTGCAGTATAAATACTGGCACATCACATTAGTCATTTACCTGGTAGTAGTAGTTATTACATGCAGGCTTTGCCTGAAGCTGTAATTTTTAAGATATGGTGACTTAAAAAGCAATTTAGTTCTGTCCTACAGATACCATTATCTAGTTTTCAAAATAGATTTCTCACTTTTGAATCAGCTGCTAGCACTTAACTGACTCTAGCACTTATGTTCTGAAAGCATCAGGCAGGTCCTCTGCCTGCTTATTTTGTTCATATTAATTTTTTTAATTTATTTGTTCATTTTGTCTTTTTTCCTCCTCCATCCACACGCTGGGTAGTTCATTCTACTGTCTGCAGTTCAATTATGCATGCCTTAAGGGGAAGAGAACCCTTTGAAGCAGACCTATCTAAAGCTTTTGTAATTTTGAAAAGATGGTTTTTCCTTGTTTTGAGATATTCTTTAATATAGTTTTCCAGTGTTTACTTACATTTCATTTCATCTAGTAATCTGGATAAGGTTGATCTGTCCTCTTTCAGCGTAAGACTTTCTGATAAATAGCTGCAAAGAGACATTGAAGAATAAATTTTTTAAGTGTCATAATAATTTATGGCAATCATTTGTGAGTTAATACACTTTTTACTATTTATAATTAACTTCTCCCAGAGCTTTATAATTAGATAAGTAAGAACGCTTTGTTTACTTAAGTGCTATAAACTGATAAAAAAGCTAATCTGTCACTAAGAATGCTGTGACAGTGTTCACAGGGGTCCCAGGATGAGGGAAGAGACGAGAATCTTGACTCCATGTTTCAGAAGGCTTGATTTATTATTTTATGATATATAATTATACTAAAAGAATAGAAGAAAGGATTTCATCAGAAGGCTAGCTAAGAATAGAAAAACCATGATAACAAAGGCTTGTGGCTGACTGAGACAGTCCAGACAAGTGGACTGTGATTGACCATTAATTAGAAACAACCACATGAGACCAATCACAGATCCACCTGTTGCATTCCACAGCAGCAGATAATTATTGTTTACATTGTTCCTGAGGCCTCTCAGCTTTTTCAGGAAAAAAAATCCTAAAGAAAGGATTTTTCAGAAAATATCATGGCTACAGAAGGTAACAAAAATATTCTACCAGTCATGTAGAAATTACACTGCCAAACGAAGTATTCTAAGCTTCAGAGAGGTAAGTCAAATTAAGTTTATGACTTTATGACAATGTCATACTATTGCACAATATGCCCACAGGACAAGCAACCACTACAGTGGATTTCAGACTGACCAACAGCAATGCATTCAAGAGAGGCCTGATGCTTTTGGCAGCTGAAAGCTATTACTAAGCACTGTCTTGCATGAGCCTATGGCTCCCTTCCTCTTTCCAATGAGATCAAACTTCCCTTTAGTATGAACACTAGTGCACACTACCTGGATAAAACAGACATGAGCAATCCTCCTCACCAGCACCCACAACAATCAAGGAGTTCTATCCCTTCCCCCATGAGAGCAACAGGTTTTCCAAATCCTAGGCGTAGTGTACCACCTCTAGAGCTGTACCTGATCACAGGTCCACGGACAATTAGCTTCTCTCATGTCTGGCAGCAAAAACTCACATCAAACAGTAAATGACAGGGTTGTAACAACTGTATGGTGCAGACAGGCAACAAACACTTGAATTCTTCCTGAATGTGCCAACAAAGTTCAGACACCTTGAATCACACATTATCTACAAATGACTTTCATTCTTTTTGCAAGCACGGTTTTTTGAATTTTGGCATGAGCAGTACAGAACATAGATCTAAGAATGAGATCAAGTTTCAAGGTAAAGTAAGCACCTGAATGTTTTTACACAATTCTCAGAAGACAGTGAATCCTGTAAAGAATACTCCGAACACTCTTTAAGAACTAAAGAGATCTGAGATACATTTAGAACAGATGGAAGATTTTATTTTATAAGAACTTTTTCGATTTAGAACAGGTGTCACACTCCAGATGCAAAATGCTCACAGGTACTGGCATGATATTAAAACATGTCAGGTGCAGCTCCTTACAGCAACCACCTCAGCTGTTCATCTGAAGAAAAGCATATGTTTTGTCCATAAGAGAACTAAGCCAAACAAACTACACGTTTCAGCAAAGGTATCAAAGTGTTTGATAGCACCTCTGAAAACACCAGTGGCAAGGACAGAGAAGGGAAAGAAAAGATTGATTTGAAGCAACACCTTATCCCTGGTGCATATCCATGGAAACTGAACAGTTGCAGGAGCCAAACACAGCATATTACAGCATGCCCATAAGCTGTCACTTCAGTGTAATTTTAGTTGATTCTCAGTTTCTACCACATTTCCACTTTCTTCCCTGTGTAACCCTCAAATTGAGTCTGAAAATCCTATGCTGTTATAATTAAGGCAAATTCATCAGGGTTTTTTTTAACTTCTTCTAAAGGAATATAAAATCCAGGCAGCAACTAATTGCTTTCATCAGCTATTTGTGAAAATGAACAGTACCACTGCCATTCTAAAACATAAAGAACAGACAAGTGCTAGCAATCAGTAAATACACAATTCTAGTAATTAAGAATGTCTAAAGCAAAACAATTTTATACAAGAAGCAAACAGATTGTTTAAATCACACATATAAGAAAAAAAATACTACCTTTCCATATTAATTCCTGCTCTTGAGCCACTAGATAATATGGCAGTGAGAGCGATCTGTGAGGGAGTAAAGAGCAGATATGCATCTGTCAGAGCCACTCGGTTAAGGAAGTCATCAGCTGTTTTCCTCAAAACTTCAGGATTTTCCAGCACTGGATAGCGAGTCTAAAAAGTAATGATTTAGAAAAAAAGGCAGCTTTTGTGATTCCTGTTCATGAGCTTAGAACACACAAGTCAAAAGTATTTTATAAAGCTAAAAAGTAGCAGACGATATTTTTATTCCAAAAACATCCTAAATAACTTAAAGACCACAAGTAAAACAACTATCTTTCAGGTATCTGTCTATCACTATAGAAATTAGATCTTTTATATCACAGGCACAAAAGGAAATAAAGTTTTTTAAGACAGTGCATGACAGAGTCGTATTATTTTACTACACAGAGCATATAGCATATCAGAAAGTATTACCTTAATATCAATTAGAAATCCCTCAAATGGCCTATACGGATTGTGGATGATAAGATGGAAGTTCAGTTGCTGAATAAGCAGAAGTTCATATTCCAGTATTTGTTCAAGAGCTTTTTCCTGTCCAAGAGGACTTTCTCGAAGGTTACCAACAAACTGTGCACTGGATACATTAAATTCATCTACTTTACAGGCCAAAAATATGCATGTTAGCCTTGAGGAGGGGAAAAAAAACCAAAAAAGCAAACAATTGACATATGCAGCATCCATTCTGTTCATCCATATGTTCTGAATACAGCAAAAAGATAATGAAACTGACCATATTTTGTCTTTACTCCTACTTAAGCTCTCAAAATTTCTTTCTTGGTTTTTTTTAAGGTCTTTACAAATATAGAGATCATACCTCTAATTTCCATTTAATAGAGTAACTCAGGAAGTGTTGATAACTCACATTATAATCCGAGGATGATGCTCCATCACTGAGTTATTGAGGTAAAAACGTTTGAAATACATGCAAGCTGTTCCCTAAATTGAAAAAAATGGGGAGGGGGAAAAAATAAAAATGGATTAAGAAATAAAGAAATGTAAGTATATAAAAAGAAAAAAAAAAAAAAACAACAGGAAAGTGTGGATATATACTACAGGCACACAGGATACACTGAGACACTAAGACACATAGAGCCATTAAATGTCATTAAGTATTTCAAAGTCCTTATTTTTGCCTGCAAGAACCTTACACTACAACTGTAATACAAAATAATTTTGTTTATTTTTATAGACATGTTTCAGAAGACAATGTTTAAAAAGCCAACAGTATCTTTATGAAAAGAATTTGGTATTATAATGAAATTTAAAAATCAAAGGCTGAAAAAAAATCATCCTGAAAGTTGCAAGCAATTCAAACCATTTGATTTTTACATCAGTAAATTTTGCAGCATGTTGATCAGCATGAAAGCCAATGGTTTCCAAAATGAGATTCTGCAGGAGCTGCTTCTCAAACATCAATCTGGCTTCACAGAACATGCCATGGCAGCGACTGCCATCTTTCAAAGGCACCCTCAAGCATGGTACCCTTCACCACACCTGCGTGGAAAAGGTTCGACTAACAGGGGACAACGTAAATCATACATCTTAATGTCTTAGTGAGAGAGAGCCACAATTTCACTCCGTTCTTCAGCTCTACGTCCCCACTTCTCCCTTCTGAAATACGCTCTTTTGCATTCAAGACACATAAGTTCAAGGTAATTTTGCTCTTCCTTTGCAGGATAATATTTTGCCAGCACACAATCCACCTTATTTTGTGGTCAGAGGAGAACTAATGCTGGAGAAACATCTGAATGACAACTCCAATTTGGGACCGTCTCCTTTAGCGACTGGGAGATTGTTTCATTATATCATCAAACATTACCATCAACCACCTACGACTATTTTGTTTCTACTCTTTGCTAAGAGGAAACAAAACAATTCAATCACCCAAGCAAGTTTAAGAGCCACAAGCAAAAGATGGCGTTGAAAACCATCAGATTTTGAAATGGCTTCTAGTGTCAGAAAACGAAACAAAAAAGACAAAAAGTGTCCACAGACTGTAGTGCTATAAGAGAGAAGCGAGATAAAGAGATTTAAAGATATCTGCCCTCTCAAGAACAAGCCAAGGAGGCAGCAAGCGAAGGAATAAGGAGGGCCGAGGCGGCGGCTCCTCCTCGCCTCGCTTACCACAACGGACCGCGGCATGGCGGGCTTGAATGCGGCGCAGAAATCCAGAAGCCTCTTCTCGTAGTACTTGCATAGCACCAGCTCCTCGTGCGGCTCCAGCAGCACCGGGTCGCCCTGCGGCACCTTGGGAGAAGCAAAGCCGCGCCTGAGTCCGCCGTAGTCCAACCCTGCCGCCCCGCGCCCGCAACTCCTGCGTTCCCACACACCTTCCCGCTGGCCGCCGCCCTGGCCCGGGCCCGGCGGTTCCCCTCAGCGCGGCGCCGCGCCAGCTCCTCCTCGCCATGGAAGGTCCAGTGCCGGCGCTGCGTGCTGCTGTGGAACATTGCCCCGCAACATGGCCGCCCGCGCGCGGCACGCCGGGAGCTGCCTTCGTGCGTGGGCACGGCGGGGCGGGCCCAGGACACTCCCTCCTCGGGAGAGGGATGGTGCCGTTTCCTTTTCCAAACTGTTCCTTCTTAAGGAGGATCTGTGGCAAAACAGCATGTCGTAAACTTTTGCAGAATGGTAGCACTCTTGTGTTTCTCTGTCGGTTTTATTCATGTGTACTAGCAAATTCACATTGCATTTTTGCAGCCTTACGTCGAGTGCCGGGGACAGTTTTGGGCACCGCAATGTAAGAAAGACATTAAGCTATTGTAGAGCACCCAAAGGAGGGCCATGAGGATGATGAGGGTCTGGAGCAGAAGCCAAATGAGGAGTAGCTAAGGACACTTGGAATGATCGGCCTGGAAGAGACTGAGGGGCGACTTCATCATTGCAGCCTACAACTGCCTTGTGAGGGAAGAGGAGGGGCAGACACTGATCTCTGTGGTGACCAGTGACAGACCTCGAGTAAATAGCGTGGAGTTAAGTCAGTGGAGCTTTAGGCTGGATATCAGGAAAAATTTTTTGTCCCACAGAGTAATTGAGCATGGAACAGACTCCCCAGGGAAGTGGTCACATCACCAAGTCTGATGGTTCTAGAAGTCTTTGGACAGTGCTCTCAGGCGCATGGTGTGATTCTTGGGGTGTCCTGTGCAGGCTCAGGAACTGGACTTTATGATTGTGGTGGTGTCTGCCAAGTCAGTATATTCTGTATTCTGTTCCCTTAAGTTCCTTCAGTAGTCTCCTGCTTTCCCCAGATAACGACTAGATATAATATGCAATTATGCTTTTAAGGAAGCAGCATTTCATAGCCTCCATGCTTCAGCCAGAAATTTTAGATATTAGTGTATAGTATTTAATATTTGTATTTGAAGTATGTGAGGAAAGTATGTAAAACGTACTTTTGTGGACAGTCACAGGCCTTGTAGTTAAAAGTGTTACCCAACAAGTTATGTTCTTTTAAAAGGAGTTTATGCAGCAGTGGGGGAAAATTTTTTTAACCTTAGCACAACAGCGTTTGATGCCTATCTAGGATTAATGCTTTGCTTCGTATCATACCGTGCTTACTACAAACACCAGGGAAAAATGTGGCTTTGTTTTAGCTCTCATCATCTGTGACTAATAAGCCTTCTGCTAACTAGTGTGGGAAATTACATAACTTATAATTTTTCTAGTTAATTATTTTCATTATCTCTTCTAATTAATTGTTTTAATTATTTTGAAGCAATGTAATTTTACACTCTGTCATATGCCACTAGAGCCAGCATTTAGCAAGGTTGTGATAAGCTGGTATTGTGGGAACATGGTTTGGGAAAATTACTGAAACTTTAAGTTTCGCTGAAACAAGTGTAATCAACCTTGATATGTTTCAATGATCTCAGACCTAGAAGGACGTTAACAAAGCCTTTCAGAAACATCTATTGTTGAAAGTGGACAGAAGTAATGCAAAATTCATGAACCACAAGGACATTTTGCAGAAATTCAAGATAAGGAAGAAAATAACCAAGTCAATTCAACAATTGTACTGGATGTGCTGTTTGCAAAAAAGATAATAAAAAGACTGAAGAACTGGGCTAATTAGCATGAGAAGTGAGAAAACAAATAGGAGATAGAATACTAACCAATGAAGAGAATTATAGAACTTATAGCCAGTGAACATTAATTTCTTTGTTTGCTACCGTGTATAAATAGTGAAAATTTTTGAAAGTGGATGTGCATATTAGGTGAAGCTATCACCATATACCCAACATACTGAAAAAATATCAGCTTTCTAACATAATAAACTGGTTAGAGTTTCTTTCCTGGTTTTTAGTGACAAAGTGGTTCCTTGTGAGCAGACATGACAAAGGGCCTTTCCCTAAACTACACAAGAAATTGTATTATCTGTATAGTCTGAATCCATCAATACTTTGCCTTAAATTACAGTAATCACCACAACCAACATATATATAGTTCGAAATCTGACCAAATCTGAGTTCCAAGAGACATATGTACAAAAAATTCCAAAAGAATGTTGTTGTGCATCTGATTGTGACTGTTCCATCCCAAATTAGAGACTCATAAATAGTGCACATTAGTCTAACAATCAGTTTACTGAGTATTATTGTAAATATGTTATTTCACATCATCACTCTAAGAGTAAAATGTAAGAATAGGAATGAAAATTTCTAAAAAGAGCAGTAGAGCGGATAAAGCAGATTTTTTTTCATTTTTTTAAGACTCCATTTCTTTTATACCTTTCACTTTTTAGAATTTGTACTTCAAATGTGTGTGGGTTTAAGGATACCAAACAACTACGGACTTCACTGATTATAGTTCTTCCTTAACTTTTAATGGTATGATGAATTATTAGTGATTCTAAAATTCAGTCTGAAAGTGGACAAAGGCAGATTTAGATAAAATATCTGGAAACTTAATCACAAAATACTCAGAAAAACCTTTGTCTGCTTGGTCTGTGACCAAGCTATGAACAGAACCAAGAATTTACTGTTTCTAGTTCTCTATTGTTTTTTTCACAATAGTGCTTTTCACAACCTCTTTACCCACAACACAATTTCATATATTATGATACACAATATTATATTTTATTATACACAATTTTATAACATTTATATATTATCTTGTAGCCAAAGAGGTTAATAAAAAGAAGAAATACTGCAATGTGATTTTTGTGCAAGTAATAAGGTCTACAAAGAATGGTATAGAATGCACTAATAAAGTGCAGATTGAGTATAAAATTTTTTACTACATTCAGAAAGATAATTACAAAAACTGAATGGTTTTTTTGAAAGTAAAGCTGTATGAGTTATTAATCAGTTGCTCAACTCAGTCAAATGTAAATGTTTGAGATCTGTCATTTATGCTGGTTTTAAACATGTTATATGCAGGCATATTTGTTCAGAATTATGCAAGTAGCAAGGTAACCAAGCAAAACTTAGGAGCTAATAAAAGCTCTCCAGTAGCCTAGGCATTTTAGTGTGGTCAGCAATTTCTCATAAAAATGCCTGAAGGTTTAAATAAATATCTACCACCTAAATACAGAACACAGCATAATTTTCCTGCTTGTATCAACAAATACCACAGAGGTATTCCTCCTGATGTTTTTATGACAGTCATGGCTGCTGTAAGTGTTCTTTTTTTTTCTGTTTGGGGGATATACTGAATCAGAATCTCTTGGATTAGGCTCTAGAGAGGACCAAAAAGAACCAAGAGGCAGAACACACATCATCTAAAAAGGGAAAGATACCTGAAGCACAGAGATTCAGTCTGCAGAGTTTACTGTTGAAAAAAACATTCATAAAACCATTTAACTTTGATGTTGGTAGTGTCTTCTTAGAGTAATATGTGAGGAAGGAGATTGTGAACAGAAGAGTACAGCTGAGTTATAATTAATACAACTAAATTAACATAATAAATTTCCTGATTTTTATTACCTTTTATTATCATTATTATTAAGCCTAATTGCAGATACTCAGTAGCCTAAAACATTCAAAAAAGGGTTAACCTTGCTAATGCTACTGGAGAGGATTAAAAGTTTTAGAGGTGAAAACACATTGATTTATTCTCATATGATGTTAATATTTGCTATATATCATGCTGCTGAGAATTTATCAGTAGAACTAAATTTAAAACATAGCTTTAAATACTATGTTTTAGTTCTCACTTTTTGAGTATACTCATATCACAGGGACTTCTTGATTTTGCAGTGTTTGGCTACCAATTGTCCTAGCACAGAAGCTAGTTAAAATCAGATTACCTTTCTTGCTTTTGCTAAGTAGTATTTTGCTTTTATTTGATCTCACTCATATCAGTGAGATTATTTCAATGAAGCTTTATTCTATACTCTTAAAGTGTCTTGTCATTCAAGGGATTACAAAGTATGCATATATAGCTATAACTCCTTATATTGAATATGCAGTTCAGGGACATAAACTTTACAATTCTCAGCAGAAACACATATTTTAAATTAGCAAAAAAGTATGAGAAACACCAGTTTGGAATTTGTGACCTTTGGATTTTAAATACTAAAATTTTTTGCATTTAATAATGTACAACTTCAGAAATACATTAAGTGTACAGTCTCAAAGAAATCACAAATCATACTAGCAAAACTGAAATATGATGAAGTAGAGATGTTTGTTTGTTCTTAAATTTGGAGCATTCCATCCATTCAGCAGGGATGGCTGAATTCCTATGGGGTAATCAGAATTGAATATTCCTTTTGAGACCTTGCAAGATATCTGTTGGAGTCAGCACAAGATTTGCCCAAAGCTTAAGACCCAAAGCTGGCTTTTGTGGAGAAGGGTGGTTATTTTTGGCATTCTTCACCGATGCGGCTTCAGTCATCCATGGAGAAAGTTCTGTTGCTTCTGTCACTTGTTTCTTATTTTTCCTTCTCTGTTTCTCCCATACTGACTTTACCTTGGTGTTCTTGACCTTTGTTTTTAATTTCATCACAACTGCATTCTTCCCACACAGCACTACCAGTATGTCATCTTGTAAGAATATAATGTAGTTATTGGTATCGATGCTAAAAAGTCATCACTGGATTTCTGGATGGGTTAAGAAACTGAGAACTCCCTGGAGTTAAGAAACTGAGAACGTGGACTTCTGAGTCACTCATGCAACTGTATTCATATTCATGAAGTGCAGTTGTGGCATGTTTGCAAAGATTTCTTTGGAACCAAGTGTCCCTGAAATGTAACTTTAAAAGTGAGAGACATCCATTTAGCAGCACTCCACACTCTTTCCCTCATTCCCCCATTGCCGCTACTCAAACCTGGCCACACAAACCCAATACATAAGCATACTTCCAATACAAAGTGTTATAAATAAGAAGCTTGACTAGGCCAATAGTCAAGCAGCAATCAATTTATTAATTAATATGGTAAAGTATGAGCAATACAGTGCTGGGTACAGTGGGGGAAGTTTTCCCTCCGACTACACACCAATAATTGGGGCTTACAGCTATTTATAGGGGTACTCATAAGCTTTCTCAGCAGTTTCTATTCCCAATTTTTATATCACAATTCTATACACTATTGTGATTTAGTTTTACTCAAGATGTATATCCCGAAAGGAGTATCCAACATGGTGGTGGTCTGGTTTCCGAAAGAAGGAAGGAGTATTTCATCTGGTGAAGTCCAGCTTCCAGATGTGGGTCCAGCTTTTGATTGCAAGGGCTATAAATCTCATAACAGCGATGTCCAGCTTCCCTTGGTTGAGGCTATTAGTCCTTGAGTTGATGTTCATCTTCCTTTCTCAAGCTGCATGTTTCCTTTTTATATATTCTAAAGCTATAGTTTCAAAAGATCCTTACTACAAGCAATATTGTAAAATTACACTTCAAATGTTATTATTGCAAAACTAGTTAAGGCTTAACTGCAAGCAGAAAGTTCCTATCAAAAAGCAACATCCTTAAAACTTTAATTCAAATGCTCCTAAATCAACTTAAGGCTTATAAAGGTTAATTGCAAACAAAGGATAGGTTCAAAGGCCTTCTTCCATGCTTTATTTTTCTCAGTTATTATAAGAATTCGTCTTTATAACTTCCCATGGTCAGTTTCCACACATATTACAATCACAAATACATACGTTGCCTGTATATGCCTGACGCAAAACACAGTTTTGTATTTCACAAAAGTGAGTAAATTAATTAGAATAATCTTCTTCTTGAGCACATGGATGCAGGGTCTCAGCTTAAGGAGAGCACCATGAGGGAAGCTCTTTGAGAAATATGGGCGGCCCGGACAACAGTTGCCTGGCAGAAATTAGATACTTTAAAAAAAAAAAAAAAAAAATTTTTTAAACTAAGTCGTTCCTCGTGGTTCGTTGAGCAGTGCGGCTCGGGACCGGCCCGACCCGCAGCAGAGGGGCAGATCTCGGGTCTCGGGGGCTTCTCCTGCGGCAGGGCAGCTCCAGGGCAAGGGAGCCCGCGGGGATCCGGCAGCTCTAGGGAAGCCCCTGAGGAAGAATCAGGTCTGCTACAAAAATGTTGGTGACAGCAGAGGCAGAGAGGACAGGCTCCGGAGCCTCCCGACCCGTAAGGAGCGGTCCCTGGCCGGCCAGGAGGGGAGCAGCTTGCGGTGCCTGCGGACAGTAAGTGCAGTGGATGAAGCAGTCGCCGTCTCGCCGTCCATCTGCCTGCTCCGGACAGTGACTCTGTGTTGGCTTCCCTACTAGAAGAGCTTCCGTGCCACAGAAACTCAAGTCATGCTGCAACGCACTGAATGTGTTACACTCGTGTGCTCTGTTCTAGAACATAGTTTCCTCAGAAACAGGAGTCATCTGTAAGAAATGGTAGTGGGTGCTAAAACCTCTCACACTTACTGGTGCAACATGACACCGAGTGTTCCCGAGGGATTAATTTAAAGAAAAAATGTAATAGTGAGAATAGACATGTGGTCTGAACTTACTGACACAGTACATATTCTTCCATTATTTCAGGGCATTGTCTTATAACACTTAGATTCCCTCTAAATGAGGTATTCTAGAAAAGAACATTCCATGTAATCCAGAGATAGACACTTATTTTCTAGGTTTATCCAGTTCATGTTCTACATCCTCATACTGAGGCAGAATTCGTGATCTGAGACTGAGAAAACTTTTATGAAAAATTCGCTCTAAGTATTTCAAATGACAGAGGTTTTCTCTTCATTTTTCCTGGTGTAGGTACATCAGTCAAGTGGAGATGATTTGGGAAACACTAAAAAATTAAAACCATGATTATTATTTTATTTGGTGAATAATTAATTAATTAATTACTTTCACCTCCAGTAACGGTCTAGATGAATTTGACTTAAAACAATTGTTTAGGACTACAGAGATCTAAATTTTAGTGCTATCTTTGATGCAGAAATCCTGTTCTGACATATTTTAGTTTTTTCAACTATGAATCTCAATTCCTGCTTGTTTACCTTCAGAAAAATGAAGAATGAGGGTATTAACTGTTATGTTACTATGCAAATGAGTACCACAAAAGACCCTGGAATAAATATTGGAAAAATATGCAGCCATTATCTTATCATCTTGTCAATAAATCCAACCTCTCCCACCCCATACAATTTAACATTAGTATGTTAAGGAAAGATATACACACTTCAAATGTTGAACCTTATATAAGGCAATCCCATCATACATAAACACAATCTAATAAGAACATTAAGAATTTGTACATTCTATAGAATATTGTCAGTATACCTTACTCTGATACAAACACAGCAATATGTAAGCATACTAATTATCCATATACAGCCTTTTTTTTCCTGAGGAAGACCAATAAATCCTTATTTTCAAAATCTGCCTCAAGTTTTGCTAATTCTTGTGCATTCAAACAGATTGTTCAAGCTAAATAAATTCCCTGTTTTTCTTAGATTACCTCACATGGCTCTGTGCACTGAGGTTCATTTCAATGAGGAAATATCCATGTGTGATTTTCAGTTTCTGTATGGAAACAGTAGCCAATGGTTGTAGTAAAACATGTCTGAAGTCAAGGCCTGGACATGGTATTAGCAAGCAGCTGTTCTTACTCCTAACCTTCTTCAATAAATTCACAGGCCTCCTGCCACGTGTACTAACATATATGGGCTTTTCAATTAGAACTGTGCTTTAGAGATTAATATGAAATGAATACTACTGCATGTTTAAATGAATACAGTGGCTAAATTCTATAAGTTGCTATTGATATATATATAGCTGCTTAGGTAATCAGAATGAATTAAGCTACAGCCATCTCAGGTAACATGCCAATGGACACAGTGGGTAGCCACAGCACAGCAACTCAGCTTTTTAAACAACACAAAACATTCAGTTGGTCTCAAGTGTTAGAGGTATATCCTAATGTCAGAGCAATATTTATTTGATCTAGCTGAATACTGTAATTATTTAAGGACCTTTCAGTGTTTCCACTAATATGTAACTAAATATACATTTATATAACCATAAGATAGGAGACTAATTGACCAACAAAAACTTGGAGAAGAGATATGAGTACTCTAAAGTGCAATGTTTACCAAAAGCTTTATATACTTGAGTAATAACAGAGGCTGGTTTCATAATAGAAAAAAGCTAAGAATACTTCAATTTCCCTCTAGGTCCAGTAGTATTAATAAATGTAAAAAAAAAAAAATAATGCTGGACATTTCCCCATCATGTCCTTCTGCTTGGTCCAAACCTGGTAAAAATTTGGAGGAATAATTGAAAGTGCATCTACAACTTCTCTGGGGTTAGATCGATGCTTAGCATTTGGAGAGCTGCAGTCCGTTTAAGACTTTATCCAATAAAGTCTGGATTTATCTAAATCACTAGTACAAATATTTTTTAGTTCATAATGCAAAAAAAAAAAAAAAAAAAAAAAAAAAAAGTCTTTTTGGGTCTGAATTCACACTGAATTCACACAGGAGGAGGGAAAAGCCACCAAACCCTTGCCTCTGAAACAAGATCTCTGAACAACCTAAACATCAAATACTTCAGATTAGAGAACAAGTTTCCTTTAATTTTAGTGAAGTTTGAAACTGTCTTCTGTCAAATCAGAAGTGTATTAAGGAGAAACTCTAATTTACAATCTCCAACAACAATGAAGGTAAGTGTTCCCAGACTTGCAAGAGGCCTTGTGAACTCCTGCCAGGTGTGTGTGTGGGGTCTGGATGACTGATCCATGATATTCCTGATGCTGGGTGGTGCATTTAAGGTTGCCATCAGCTACCAGTGCCCATCCAGGAGCCACTGTCTCTGTTTCCCCATTAATGTTTTCCCCTAGTACAGGTAGCCAGGTACCACAGAATGCTTGTAACAGTGCAGGTGAGCTGTGCAAGGAAACGCTTCCTTGGGGCTGGTCTTGGGGTGAGTTTGAGGCTTGGGGATCCAGGAGGATGTCATTACTAAGGGTCTGGACATTTCTTGAATTTTTTCCATTCCCAGGACAGCTGGTGACCATGCGTAAGACCATGACCCTTCAGCAATGTGGGACACCAGTGAAGTATAGCAGCTCTTCATTCTCTGCTCTCTACAATCTGTCACAGCAAACAAGGCAAGGAAGGAGTGCCATAATGCTCCAGATCATGAAGCGCTTCTGAGAAAGCACAGGGGTGATACTTGGAGAGGAGCCATGAGCAGAAGAGAAAACCAGGCAGGTCAGTATTGTTGGAGAGCCAGGCTTTGGAGGGTCACAGTCTGTCACTCTGTGATGACAGCCTCCACAGTTTAGTGATGCACAAGGGATGTCTGTCCCAATGTTCCATGGCACTTCTGCACATGTCTGGGGTTACTGCAGCTCCATTTTCTACTTCTCTTCTTCTCACCCATGTCTTCTGCACACCATAGGTATTTCATGCCGGTTACCAAAGGCTCTGCTGTCTTTTCTTCCCCTCCTCAGATGCCCTTGCACTTCACTTTCTCCAGTCCTGCCTCTACTGACATAAACAACTCCACCCCAATGACCCTTTTCCCCATTGCTTCCAACATGGATTGATCCGGTCCCAGACTTGGGTTTTGGTACAGCATTATTTAGGCAGTGTCAAATTTACATGATATTACAGATATAGCTGCACTGATGCTTTTCTCTTGCAAGGCTCCCCTTGCCAACATGTCTCTCTAGTTCTCCTGTCCAGGTTATCTGTGCATTTTGGCCGTCTCTCCGGAAACACTCCTTCATGGACTGTGAAATCCAGCCATTCCTTTTAGTGCCATCTGAAACTTTTCCTAGTTTCCTGAACCCCCTGTGCTGAATTTCTGATGATCTGTGATAGACCAAACTTTAACCTTGCTGTTTTTCCACAGCCATGGATCAATTAACTCAGATCTCATTGTTTGGTGATGCCCTCCTTTCCGGGGTGCAGCAGAGACTCCTGCAGAGGGCAGCCTCCAACTAGCAGTGTATTTCCAAGAGCCACAGGGGCAGACATCACATTGTAACATTATTGGGTGGTAGATGTGATAATAATCCTAATAATAATCCTAGGAATAATCATAGTCCTGGTGGTAGTTTATGACTGTGACCTCACATCCGTTGCTCTGTAAATTCAGATGCTGTCAGAGCCTGGGCCAATCTGTGAGAACAAGCACACATGGCCACGGGAAAGGAGTGGAGCTGCCCCATCTGCTGCGATGCACCAGATGACGTCGCTTACGCGATGCCCTGCAGCCACCGATTCTGCCTTGGCTGCATCCTGCGTTGGGCAGAAAGAAATCCTGCCTGCCCACTCTGCAGAAGATCCATCTTGACAGTGAAATTTTCTGACCATGGTGGAGATGACTACCTACACTGTGTTATCACACCTCCCAGAGAGTTGCCAGAGACGAGCAGCCAGGCAGCAGAAGCTCCTAGACGCCTGGATGAAAACAGACCCCCTGGCCCTGCAGATTCCCTTGCTTTCTCTCCACAAGGAATAACAGCCCCTGCTCAACAGCAGGCTGTAGGAGCAGAGGCCGTGGGTGGCATCCTGCCTGAGCTTTGGGCAGAACTTTTCCGAAGACGACGGAACCTCCTGGACACTGTGAGGCCCTGGCTGCGCCAGGGGCTGGAGATGATATATGGGGGCGAGTGGTATCAGGTGAAGAGTGCAGAGAGCGGCATCGTGCTCGCACTCTGTGTCTATGGTCCAGACAGAGAAGTCTTGGTCCAGAGATTGCAGCCCCGTCTCCAGCAATACACTGCATCACTGGTCCATGGCATCCTCAATATCATTGAGACCCAGTGCAGTGAGGAGGTTCAGAGGCTGCGGCACTCTCACACTGCCAGGGAGGAGGATGAGATCCCTGCTGCCAGCTCTGATCCCCCTGCCTCCCAGGAGGGTGGTCCCACCCTCAGCCAGGCCCCATCCAGTGGCATCGCAAATTTCAACACAGAGGAGGAAGACAGCACTTTGGAAACTGCCCTTCATGGACATTCCAGCCACTCCCCATCTGTGTCCATCCCTGCAGAGCAGGAGCAGCCCCAGGAAGAGCTGGGGGAGACAAGAGTGGTTGCAGGTTCCTCTGCTCCTAGCCAGGGCAGTGACCCCTCACTTGCGACCTCCCAGCGCCGCCGAAAGAGGAGGACCCCTGGGTCCCCAGATGCCTCCCATTCCAGCAAGAGGCAGTGCCGTGATCAGCTCTAGAAAAGCCACAGCAAACCTTTACTCAAGAAAAAAAAAAGGCTATTTACTTAATGCAGGCTCAGGTTGCTTTTTCCTTCCTCTTCTCCTGAAGCAGTTCTCCTTTACCCTTATACCCAAATGTCAGCCAAAGGCTTCTGGAGCCCTAGGGCCATGTTGGCAGAGCCGCCTCCGTCAGGAAATGCTGCTGCAGCCACAATGATGGAAGAGCTCATGAGAAAACACTGGGGTGGATGCCTAGAGTGGAGTCAAAAGGGAAAGACTGATCAGGCCTTCCTCAAGCAAGCAATGGAAAGCCATGGAAATGCCTTGCACCATTTCTGCTCAGTGCCTTAGGGGGAAATGTACAGTTCACTGAGGTAGCTGGGGAGAATCACATTGTTTGTCTTGCTGAGCATCCTTTGTTTAATACAGGCCAGGGTACACAATCGCTGCATGATACTCAGAGGGAGGAAAATCATTTGAATCCTCATTTTTGCAGCTATGTGTCTTGTTTGCTGATGAATGAGAGTTCTTTTGTGTGTGTTTGTTGATTATCCCTCTTAGACTAGGGGTATCCAATACATAGGATGCTGTGTGGTACTTTCATATCCAAAAAATGAATAAGGATTATAAAAACTCCTTGACCATATTTTCAAAACTGTACTTTTTTACCAAGTAATAGGAGTAACTCTTTATGTGTTATTTGGTCTGGAACTTTAGAGAAGCTCTTATTCTCTTAAATTTGAGAAGCTGAGGAATGAGAAGTTTATAGAATTCCTATCTGTACTGGAGACTGGGTGAAGCACAAGAGGCTTTACCCTCTCAGACATAATTACTGAGGTGGACCAGCAGGAGAGAACACCAGGAAGCTCAGTATTGTTGAAGAGCCAGGCTTTGGAGTGTCACAATCTGTCCCTCTGTGACACCACCCTCCATCATTCAGTGATGCAGTGCCTTGGTTTGAAAAGACCTGTCTGCTAAGTAAGGTAGGAGCTTCCCTTGAAATGGAAAATGTAAACCCTCCTCCTCTGAATTATTATAATTTTGAAATTAGGTGGCTGTCAAGTAAAGATATGGGAATAGGAATAACAGTTCTTTACTAGGAAAATTAAAATACAAATACTATAGTACAAAAAAAACCAAAAAACATTGACAGAGTCAGAATATGACCTGACACCCTGTTGGTCAGGGTGTTGGTAGCAGTCTTATTAACTGTTGGCTGCAGTCCTCCTGGAGTGATAGATGTGTTTCTGTTGAAGCAGTGATCCTGTATAATGGTGTAGTTTTCCTCTGAAGCTTCAGTGGTGGTGTAGATGGGCCTGGTCTTCCTCTGGGAATCCAGTGGAAAAGAAAGCTACTCCTCTGGGAATCCAAGCAGAAAAGGCTGACTGTGGTGTTCTAAATCTCAGATTATATCTGGGTAGGAATTCTTGGCTCCTCCCCCAGGTGGAGCATCTCACAAGGGGATTGTTATGAACGAACAAGGCCAGATTTCAAAAAGGGATGAAAAAGGCTCTTGTTTATTTTAAAAAAATAAACCAGAAAGAACAGAGGGTCCAAGATAGGCTTGGACCCCATCACAACAGCTCAAAATGACAACATGTACAGAACACGCTGGGTTCTCTCCCTCATGAGCAGCTCTCTCTACTCGAGGAACGGAAAAGAACCCTGCCCAACTGAAAACCCCTCCCTTTATAACACACCTTGGCCCAGGATTGGTGGGATTTGGATCCTTGCCCTGATTGGTGGAATTTCGGGGCCCTGATTGGCCCTTAACAGGGTTCATTCTGGGCCAATCGTTTCCTCAGGGCGTCGAATGATTGGTTGGTGTCTTTGTCCAATCACCCTTCACCCTGGTTTGCCCGTTTGCCTCCACCAAATCCCGGACCATCCACATCAAACCCATCCACAACAAACACCTTCTTTCCCCAAAACTAACAGAACCAAGTCCATAACAGGATGATGTAATTTTATCAGTCATGCAGTGAGACTCAATCGCCCATTAACAGAAGATATCTCCCCAGAGGGAGGATGGGTTGTGGAAGAGATAAAGAAAACTGCCCCACATGGTTTCAACAGATAGCCCATATAACTGCCCCACCTCTAACAGATGGCAATAGAATACACACCCCAACCACATCCTGCATTTGCAACCTAAGACAGCAAGTTATATCATGTAGCAAAACTTAGTGATTTTTTTCCCCTGTGGAAAGGTATCTGTACAGGTTACTGGGATACAAGCAGGTTTGTCTTTCACTGGAATTTCATGTATTTTGCAGTCATTCTATTGTTTTGGAAAATCTGGATTTTGCAACATAAATGTGACTCCATGGTTGGATGCATCTGTGGCCTTTGAAGTATTTTATCTTCAGCCCTTGCTGCCAAGTGTTTAGTAAGTTCAGAGAACAGTGAAATTAGATTTTTTCAAAGAGGGAATTGACTTTCCAAAATGGTTTTGCTGCAGAAATTTCAGCTGTTATAGACCTGAGGAGATATCAGCTGTTGTGTGTTAGTGAAAATCGGTAGAAACAGATCTACCATCTGTAGAATCTGTAGAAACAGGTTATATGACAGTTATATTAACAAATGTGCTGTTAATATTCCTGCATACTCAAAAAATTTCTCTACATGTTTTCTCATTGAATTAAAATTCTAACATTTTCCACACTTTTTATTCTATTTTCACGAGAAAAAAAGTGAAAAATCGAGTCAGTGTCTTGCATGCAGGTGTTTATCGCATGAAGGATTTTTAAAAACTGTGTTTTGCAGTGTTATTATTATAGAATTTGTTTTATTGATACTGTGAATAAAGCATAATTTAGTGTAGTCTAAGTTCTGTATAACACAACTATAAGCCTGATACAAACCTAATTCAAACCAGAAAAGGTGTAGTTTCTGCTGTCATATGATTATTCTGAGTTTTTTATATTGCTGATATAAATGTTCTGGTAATTAGGTATGCTAAAAACATTTTTTACATACAATGAGCTCAGTTTAGCAGTGCCTGCAGCTTTTTCCGGGAGCATCTCTATGACCTATAAGTGGCAGTATTTATTTGTTGGTGCCAGTAGAATTTATAGCAGGATTGTCTGATGTTTCTGAAGTCTTGTGTTCCACATTGCTTCATTTCCAACTATATTATATGTAAATCAGCTGCACGTTCATGCCAGGTGAAGCACAATTTGCACAGTAATTGGTGGCATTTTGCAATAATTCCATTTTCACATTACTGCTTAGCATACATTTGAGAGAGAGATTTTCATAAAGAAATCATCTGTCACCCTCGTGATTTTTAAATCTTTGTCTTAGTGTTTAGAACTACTTTTTGATTGATTTAGTATTCATTCAATCAATGACTGTACAGCAGACATTGCTGTAATGCCACTGCACATATGGTTCGATGTACCTACATCCTCCAATTTTAAGTTAGCTACACTATCTGGATCTAACACTCCCAAGTCATATGAAAGGGTTGGAATAGGAGCCGCAGTCTATCTGTCAGCTGCTTTCTTGCCAAGTGTTTACTGACTAAAATGTTAGGTCAAGTTATAGTGCAGGGCTTGTGCCCTAATTTGGATTACGTTGTGTATAGAAGATCTCAGAGGTATGTGCTGGTAAACCAGCAGGCGAAGTTAACTCCCACGCAATCAGCTTGAGAAAGATTTCAGGTTGGAATTGCAATGATGAGAATGATTGCAATAAATGCAATTACAATAAATGCAACAGAAACACTGGCTTAAACCAACAAAGTCAGAGTACGGCCTTATACCCTGTTGGTCAGGGTGGTGGTCACAGTCCACTGAACAGTGGTTGCAGTCCCATTGGAGTGATGGTTTTGGTTTTGTTGAAAGCGGTCGTCCTGTGGAAAGGTCTGGTCTTCCTGTGAAAGTCTGGGTCCACCTATGGATGTTCAGTGGTAATGATGTCCCAAGTCCTCAAATGTCAAGGTTATATGTGGTCAGATTCAGGTAGTACCTCTCCCAGGGCAGGGAGTTTCACACTGGAATGATGTAATCCTATGAATTGTAGGATATTTTTGGAGTCCTTGATGGTCAATGTCGCCCTGAGTTTTTGATGGTCCATTAACAGGGATGACACCCTCAAAATGGCTGTGACTGTGCATCCTCAGAGTGAACTATCAGGGCTGAGTCATTAACCTGCCTCTTAGGGTTGGCTCTTTTTTTTCCTTATCTCAAGGTTTGATTTCCTTATCAAACACCCAGGTTATAGTCTGAGGGGTGCAGTGTGTGGCTGGGCAGCTGTTGCAAATGACAGTTCATATGTAGATGGAAGTAGAATACATTGTTTGATTACACCCATAGTGGCACCCTTTTTCCTGTAACCACAAGATGGCAGTCCTTTTTACTTGAGCTGGCTGGGTCATCAGGAGTTTTAAGTGACAGGTGCCAAGTGCTGTCCCATTGTCTAACATTTATATTTTTATAGTGTCTTGCTTTGCTACTGCATCTGGGCATGTGAAAGCAGTATTGGAGACTCCATAGTTATTCTGTACTGACTCCAAGCATAATTTGGAGTTGTCCAAATAAAATCTACAAGACTAGTACTTCTACAAACATTTTGAAAATGAGGATTGTGCATAGAACACCTGTCCAGGTACTTTTAGATTAAATCACTCACCGGTGAGTATGGAGGCAATTGTATTGGAGAAGTATTGAGCCCCATACAGCCCCAGTCAGTCTGCCTTTGTACTAATAACCATCCTCTGAGATAACTGCCTCTGAAGGGTGTTCATTGAAACTGTACTTACCATAAACTGAAAGAGGATCATTGCATAATAATTGTTAAATTATTTCTGTACTAAATGTCACTAATTTAAATGTCTCTGCATTGTAGTCAACTATTGCCGTCTTCCAAAGCTACAGACTGGATACCAAGGAGACATTTCTGAAAGAACAGAACTTCTCTTTCTAATTTGACAGGTCATAGTACTTTTCAGTGAGGACATTCAGCATGAGAAAGGGTGTTATGTTTGAAGACGGACAGCTGCCCTTTTGAACCATGATGAGTATGCTAATGTTGCTACTTGAGAGATTATTTTCAGAAACACATAAGAAACACAATCATTAACTAAAATGCCTCCCAACACACATGATGGTCATGCAGCTGAGATGGAACACGTGACAGACCTCTGTTGTTTCATCAGCCAAACAGCCTGTTTTATTGTTCAGGGCTTGCTTTTATAGACAATTCAAAGCTCCCGGCTCAAAACAGTCATTGGTCTAGTACCCATGCCTCCCAGATTCTGAACCATTCAAATGCTTGCATTTTAGGAGAGTTGTTATTAGTTGAAACCTGTGTCAGCCAACCCAGAGGCTGGTTTATGGAACTGGGCTGGGTTTCTTATATATAACTGGATTGATGTTCACTACAAATCACCTTGTACTGCAACATCTCACCCTTTTGTCTTTACTAAAATTGTAACTACCTCTCTGTCATCTATTTGCAAGGGTCCCTTGCAAACAGCGTGACAGAAAACAGCATGGTTTTAATTTGAATGAATTATATATTAATGAAGATGCAGCATTTAGGTTCAAAGTCTGTTAGGCAAGAATTGAGGTTAGCATGTTACAGCTTAATGTTTAGGTTACAAATCTAAACTTATCTTTTAAAACAACAAACCACTTATCTCTTAACTTTTAAATAAAAGTTTAACAACTAGAAAAAACAAATTGGAAACAGAAAAACAGTTTATAAACATGGAAAATAAATTTTAAACAAAGTTGTAAGTTATATCTTAACTCTAAACTGAAGTTAAACCTTTGAAACATTCAACCTTAGAACTGTGAGAAAAACAAACTTAAGAGATAAAGCAATTTGTAAACAAACAGAGTCTTTGTATGAACTGTTATTTCAATTGTCTCAGATTTCTATGAGGTAGTTATTAATTGTTCTGATTACATGGTTCTATGATATCTTTTGAAGAGACATCAGCTGGTGCTGTAGTTCCAAGCAGGATGCAGCGCATGATGGATACATCTAGTAGGCGTCTAGCATGTCCCTGAGTCCATAGAACGTATTTATCATAGGAGTATTGTACTGTCATATGATTGATTGAAAAACATTAGCATATGATATTACCTAAGACTTAGAGAGGGGGTGTACGTTCACCTCAACTTCCCCCCCCCCTTTTTTTTTTAAACTAATAACTAAAAATAGGAACAAAACTTGGACTTTGAACAGTATTAATAGGGTACAATTATCTAGGGGGTTGCTGAGGCATCCCTTTTTCACTATGAGGACTTGAAAGAACCTCTTCCGGACAAGGCTTTCTCATTTATCTCAAAGGAAAAAGGGTTTTGCTTTTGTAAAGTTTGTATACTAATATATTTTTCTTTACTAGCCAGGTTCATAGCTTGATCAGGGCCATGAACTTAGTTGGGAGAGGTTTTCTGTATTTTGTATTTTAAAAACAAGCTTGTATTAAAAGCTAGTGTAAAAATTTTTTTACATAAACAACTTAAATAGGTATTTAATATCGGTATTTAAATTTTCTAGTTACTATGGTAATAGTGTAAGTAATATACATTTTTCTCTTTGTTAGAAGTTAGAAATTTGTTATTGACTTTACCAGGTGACTTTTAGGTTTTTTAAATGATGACAGGTGGTAAATTCTCAGTTAAAAAACTTTGCAGCTGAAATTTGCTTATGATGTTAGTAAATTATATTGCCGGCCGGGGGCTGTGTACAAATCACAAACGGGACGGGACTGCCGTGGAACGTGCCTTGAGCTGTTTTATTTTCCAGCATCAGTCTCATTACATGGTTATGACAATGGGAAGATGCCATCAGATCACATCCCCAGCAGCAGACAAAGAACCTAATGGTACAACTTACTTTATAACTTTTTTGACCAATCACACAAAGCAAAACCATATTGACAGTGGTTCCATCCAACCGCTATACACGCACGTACCTTTGGTTAAAACAATGCTTGCTTATTTCGAACACAATGCCTGCTTGTAAGCCTTAAAACACAATGCACAGAGCTCCATTATTAAGCTTAGAACTTCCTAATATCTTACTAGATAACTTTTCTGCATCTTGGGAAGTTATCCTAGACAAACGTTAATACACGGACCATTGTTGTACTTGTCCTTGCTTTTCTACTTTTTAAATAATTTTTCTGCTGACCTATGTCATGGCTACTGCTTAGCCCTAATCACAGTTCTGCTGTCTCTGAAGCCTGCCTTTTGCAGCTTTCCCAAAATCCTCTGATTTTGTAGATTCCCACAAATTAATGTTCTATGTATGCTTTAGTGGACCTAGAATGTTAGGACAAACACATTCTTTGAACCTTCCAGGTTGATCTAGAAACAAAGCAAGCAGAAATATTAGGAGTACTAAGAGAAAACTTAGTTACATACATTCTGGGATATGTTTAATACACAGTAACCCATAATTTGAAACATAAACATACTGTTTTCTTAGTAACTGTGATAACATTAGTTATCAGTCTTATCAATTTTTGTTTTAGCAAATGCAACTAACAATAATAAATATTGTACTGTGAGTTCTAGAACATTGTAAACTTTTGTGCAAATTTGTAACCCTTATGTGAACAACATGGGGCTGAGTTATGATCACAGGCTGCTGTGGAATGGGGACGCGGCTCGAGTGACTGTGGGAGCCTCGCAGGGCAAACACAGCATTTGCGTGGCGCTGGCACCAGACGCTCCGGTGTCGCTAGGACGCCACCAACCCCTGTCTCGCTGCGTGGCGGTGCCCCCCCCTTGTGAGGGGGCTGCGGGGGACAGCTCTTTTGGGAACAGTGCCGCCACGGGGGTGTGGAGGGGGGAGGAATTTCAGGCAGCTCGGCCATGTGGAACGGCACGGCTAGACATTTAGTCCGTCCACGTGTTCTGCGGGTTTGGAAAGACGCCTACCCTCCCTCCTCCCCCCCCCGCCCCCCCCGCCCCGATAACTCGTCTGGTGTCCATTTGTTATAGATGGATTATGAGATGATTTGCTCTCACAATTAACGGACAATTATTGTGTGAATATTAAGAAAAGTTTTATGATGTCTAGTTATGTTATTGTGGCTTAGATGTCCTCTCTTCTCCCCAGAGTTTCCTTTCACCCCACTGTATTGTTGCCATCAGACAGTCTGGGTTGCCTAGGACAGGTAAAAAGAAGGCATGCACATGTGTCCCTTGCATGGGGCAGTTGGGAATGGAAGAGCTTGCTGCTTAAGGGCCGCGGTATAGCAACACCTGACCTCCAATCAAGTTACAAGGAAACAGTTTCCATCGATAAATGTCAAAGAAGAGCTGACTGACAGACTTTGGGAGGGGCCAGGGCTGGCTGATGCACACCACCCCCCCCCCTTTGGGGTATAAAAGACTGAGCATCCATCTTGAAGACCAACTGACCATGTGGTATGCACGAGGGGCAGTTCCCAGCACTGCAGCTTTTTCCTTATTTTTTCCTTATGTAGTTCTTTGTTGTATTTTTGTTAAGGTTTAATAAACCTCTTTAAATTTTCAAAGTGAGCAGTTGTCTCTCACACCATTCCTCACCATATGCTTCAGTATTTGTCTTATTAAATCCAAGAAAAGTTTCCACGGCTTTATAATTCTTACCACATTTTTCTTGCCCTTTGAGGCTTCTTGGATTATAAATTGACCAGTTTGTGTCCAGGTATTAAAGTCAGAACTGGCTTCTTCAGTTGTGTCTAATCTGTGGTTCTTAGCCTACATTATTAATGCTAATAATGCTTTTTCGTCATAGTCTATGTCCCATTCCTCAAGAACAAGTTTCCATACCTTTAATACTTGTTGGCCCTGTGCAGAAATAAGGTTTGCCATATCTTCAGTGGGTTTTTTCTCCTTTTTTCAGCTTCTCCAGTTTCTTCTTTCACAAAGCCCTTTGGCTGTGACTCTTGCAGCCAGTTTTGTAGTTACTATTCTTGCATCCTTTGCTGCAGCTTTGATTCTTGCAGCCTTTGCTGCAAATTTGGGCTTTCCCTGCCTCTTTCTTTCAGCTTTTTGTTGTGGGGACAGGCCTTGAAAGCTCTGCCCTGTGTCTCTTTCTGCTCTTCCCATGGGCTACCTTGGACTGTTTATCCTCACACCAGGGGCACCATGTGACACTCGATGCTCGAGTGTCTGAGAGGGAACACAGGACAGACCTCAGTTGTTTCATCAGCCAAACAGCCTGTTTTATTGTTTGGGGCTTGCTTTTATAGGCAATTCAAAGCTCTTGGCTTGAAACAGTCATTGGTCTAATCCCCATGCCTCCCAGACTCTGAACCATACAAATGCTTGCATTTTTGGAGAGTTGTTTTTAGTTGAAACCTCTGTCAGCCAACCCAGAGGCTGGTTTATGGAACTGGGCTGGGTTTCTTATATATAACTTGATTGATGTTCACTACAAGTCAGTTCGTATTGCAACAAGTAAAAAGAACAAAGGCTGAAAAATTTTAGGACATCTGTATTGATTTTATACCTCTCAAGGGTTACACTGATAATTTTTCTATAAGAAACTTCACACACTCTAGTCAAAACAAAACTTCTAATGTGTTTCTTTTTCTTAGGGCCCAGCAGGGGATTAAAAATCCAATTTTCTTCCTAAAAATGCATAATATATTTTGATCTCCTTACTTAATAGGTCTTTTTGTAGTCACAATATTATCAGACAGGTGTATATGTTAATATTCTATATTATATTTTACAGTATATTACACAATATCACGTATCTGATCTAGATAGATTTGATGTTTCTATATATCATATGCAGAAAATAAAGGTAAAGTCTGTAGCCAACTATTTTATACTGTAGTATCAGAGATGTTGAATACTGTGTCACTGAAATATTGTAAGATGCTTGTATCAAAAAATTGCTGTCTGAGATTTTGAGACTTGTTGTACAACATATTCCTCAGAGACACTAAGTCTTTTCTGAGAGGTCTAAAGAATGCGGGTTCTTCTGGAAGAGTCTTTTGACTGGATCCTGCATATCACTGAGTTAATAGCAAAAACTAATTATATTGCTCTATTCTCAGGCTTAATGGCATTGAGCATTTCTGACTACAGTCCTGAGACAGTAAAATTGACATAGTGGTAGAGCTCTCCTCCTTCTCTCAGGGATTTTTTACGCTAATGTACAGATAGCAACCCAAACTATTACTTATGTGTCTCATTATGGGCATGCTCAAATGATCTCTTTAATACATTTCTAGGAAAATGAAATAAACAGGGTAGGAGATCTTCCTCCTTTTACTGCGTTTATTAAAGTGATCAGCTCAAAGGGGAGTTTCGGCTGATCTGCAGAGTTCTGTTGCCGCTCCCAGCAGTGACACAGAAGAGAAGGATTTGCAGCCCTGTCCTCTAGGAGCTGGAAACCTAGAATCCTGGCCTCGTAAGGACAGTGGGAGCATACCCTGGTCTCTCGGCTTCGGTCATCAGTCCAGGGGGTCCTGGGTCCGACTGGCGTCATTTTTAGTTGGGGCGAGGAGTAACCGAGGTTTTCAAGCGTCTCTGCCGGCTTCGGACCTCGCCCCTGCTGTCCAGACACCACCCTGACTTCTCAATTCCGCTTTGGCTCGTCTTTTTTGGGGTATTTTCCAGGATTTGGTGAAGGTCCCGTCCCAGGGCAGTTTGGGTTTTGAGATAAATTTGCATGTCATCTGAGATGCAAATATCCCCTTCTCCCCACCGTCCGAGGGGAGGTTGTCATCCTCCTGGCAACAGGCTAGGGTGGTTCTGAAAAACAAGAATTCTCCACAATAGAGAGTGAAACGGAGGTACTTAAGGATACTCAAGGGGTGATTCCAACATTTCACTAACAAAGAACTCTTGGCCAGCGATCAATCCCCAGCTCAACTCAAAACTCCTCTGCAGGCTCTTCTCTTAAAAAAAATGGTAACTTTTTTGTTCATAACAGAAAATAATGATGGAGAGGTTCTTAATCTATAAGTACATGTAGGGAAAAAAGGGTATGGACCCGTGTTTTGGAGGGAGATGTTTGGCATTAGAAGGCAGTTATTCACTGAGTGTTTTTTGGTCCTGCAGGATTATGGGTCCAGCTGCCTCCCACAGTATCCTCTACAGGCTAAAACAAGCTCAACAATAAAGTTTCAGAGATATTGTCACATTATAATCCTGATATTAGCTTTTAAAAATCAGCACTCTGGTAGAGTAGAAAAATGTCTCTCTCAAACCTCTACTTTCCTATCAGTCCCCTTGAGCCTAAGTTTATTCTGTTTCTGCCTCTGGTTTGTGTGGAATACCTCATTTCTCAAAATGCCCATGATTTTAAAGAAACTCAGATTATTTGAGGTGAAAGTTACAAATCTTCAGTATTCTGAAAAGTGGTGGTTTTGTTATAAAACATTAAGGGAAAATTGCAATACAGATGAGAAAAACAATTTCCTACTCATGCTAAATGTGTAATTCCATAGCTGTAGTCACTCACTAAGTTATACTCTGAGGTTAGTGTAAGCAATAGTTTTATTTAAAGAATTAAAAGGAGAATGATTCATGTAATGTAACATTTGCTTAATATATTATGTGTTATATTCATTTATATTAACACAGCATGTCAATTAGATATATATTTTGAAATAATATAATGTAAAATTTAATTTTAGAAGGAAGATACTATATTTTGCATGCAAATATATGAATACAAGAGCGCCAATGTATTTCTGCCATGTGTGCTACTCATCTGCAGAGTATGTAAATGCTCCTCCTCATTTTGTTGCTCAAAATGTGTGAATGAAATTAACATTTTAATCCTTGCCTGCATTTGTGTACTGAATGTGATCTTTTCTAAAACTCTTCCTTTCAGAAGATGGGATATGTACCTTGATAATAGCAAGCTAGCAAATTGATGGAAAAAGCAGCTTTTACCTGGAAATGTTCTGGGTTTGATGGAAAAAGCAAATTTAAGATTTTTTTCTATTTTTGTAAATTTGCAGGTGACTGTTCCTGCACATTGCCTTATATGTATATCTTCTCTAGAAATAGCACTATCAAACCTTCCCAGTGCCTTTCTGAATGACTGAAAGGCTCACATACCTTTTTTTATATTTATATACTTGTTCCCATATAAATTTTGAAAAATATGTCTGGTCCTGGAAGCCAGGAAGTATGTTTTCTTTGCAGAATATGGCATGTGTCTGCCCTCTTTTAATTAGGAGGCCTTAGAAAGGTTATTTATATTTTAATATTTTTATATGTACGTATACATATATATACACACACAGACACACATCTCTCTCTCACTCTCTCTCTCTCTATATCTCCCTGCTCATATTTTTTAACATCACTGTTTTACTTCTTATTCTGCTTTAGTATACTCTTCTGCTTTTGATAATTTACATAAAAATACATAGTATATTAAAAATGTGTAAGACTTATTTTAAAGGCAAAGCTTCTACCTTCTACGATGCAGTAGTTTATTCAACAATATGATTAGCTCTGCTCTGTTTTCATTATGGGTAATTTCTGGGAACACAACAGAGCTTGAAAATGCTGACAGGAATGGACAGTACTCATTTTGTGAGAAATATTTGTAGTCTTTTCAAGGCAATTGTGTTGCAAAGTTTTGTGTGAAATTATTGCTGGATTTTGTTTCCCTGGAAAGAATGCATTAAAAGGTCTCTGAATGTTCGTTTGTGGATTAGGTCAGATCTGTGGTTTGTTTTTTTGGGGAGTTTTTTTGAGGATACTGCTGGATTTTTTCCCCATTCGCATAAACATGAGCATGAGCAGAGTAAGTAAAGAACCATCAGATTCTCAGGGTTTCTCAGTGAAAGTAACAAAACAATGCTAACAAACACTTGAAGAAGTTTAAATATATTGACTTAAAAAATTTAAAATATAGAGAGTTTAGTTTTGATTTTAGTTTAGTTTAGAGATTTTAGATTGTTTTGGTTTTTTCCCCAGGAGAATGAAATGGCTTCTGAAATGTACATTCATAATTTTCATTCAAGTTGATGCTGTTATAGCATATAGATTATCGTTACATTAAGCCTGTATTTTTAACAGAGGAAAAGGACAGTGTTAATTAACCAAATGCACAAAGGTTTTACTTTAATTTTAGCTATATTTTAGTCAATATGCTTATGCAGGAAGAAAATAGGGTTTTTTCCCTATTCTTCTTCTTCTCCCAAACAGCTATCATTTATTAACAAGACCAGGGAGAGCTATTGCTATTTGTGAACAATAATTTCCCAAGCTTTTTAGGCAAGTTGATGAAAGTAGCATTTTTCCTGAAATAAAATGAAGGTCAGTGTGCCAGCCTGACTATTTACCCATAAACATCATTATTTTTTCGGTCAGATGCACTAGAAAGGTTTGTTTTAGGAATTTTTGTATCTGTAAATTACTTGACTTATTTTTCTGCTTTCTTTTGGTATTATAGGAGAGTGTCTAAGGTTGCTATAGCAAATAGTTTCACAACATGCTTACTTGTAGCTGTAGATGATTAGATCATGTACAAGCTCTCACATTTAGGCTTGATTAATATTTTTAATATCCCAGGATACTGTCATATAACCATCTGCTACTTATATAAATAATTCTGTAAATTTTTAGTTTTATCTGCTGATTGCATATTACATCTAAGCAACCAAAACACAATGCTGAAATGTCTTTTTTTTTTATCATCAGCAGAAGATGTCAAGCATTTAGTATTTCAAGTCCTTGACAGCTCATTTCTGATAGATTGCTTGTGCAAGACTTTATTTTTCTTACTCCTGTCCTGGCAAAGACAAATAAGGGATTAAATGAATAAATAAACACAACTTCTGAGTTCCCCAGAGTGCAAGAGAAGTGATGACTTAAACAACTATGTTTTCTGTATATACTCCTGCACTTTAATATTTATTTATTGTTTTGAAAACTGATTCCAAAATATTGCTAATAAACACATGGAAATACTTTAAAGGAAGCACTCCTTATATTCCTCTGCAAAATTCTAGTGCAGGGTTTTGTTTTGATTCTGTGATACCATCAGTTCTTTCATAAAAACACACAAATGTCCTTAAAAACTATTTAACCAGCTGCTAAACCATAAAGCAACTGTTATACTTCTAATCACTGCAGAAGAGAAGCTTTTCTTCCAGAGACATGCAAATCCCAAGTCAGTGAAGCTGCCATATTGCATGGTTTGTTACTAACCAAATATCCAGATAATTTTCTATTCACTAACTCAGACCCTCTTTTAGTAAATCTTGCACTACATCAGATTTTGATGAGATTTTTTTTTTGTGATTGAACTTGTTGGAAAGACAGAAAGTTAAGTTAGTTTGTGTTATTTGTGGGGGGAATGTAGGTTTTGAGGTTTGTTTTGGTTTTGGGTGTTTTTCTGTTGTTGCTAGTTTTAGTTTGGGTATTTTTTTTTGTTGTGGGTGTTGTTAATTTTTGGGTTTCAGGTTCTTTTTGGTGGTGGTAGTCTTTTAAAATTTTTTTCCCACCTGAGGAGCAAGGGCAGAAAGTTCCTGTGCATTGAATAATTCTAAACCTTAAAAAAAAAGAAAAAAAAAAGGAGGAAACCTGTTTTGGTTCATTTGGCTCTGATCTTCCCACAAATACTGTACATTCAATGTTGTGCAATTCTAATGAAGATGTTCTGGGAGATGGCTCTTTGTTTTCATTAAGAAAAATTCTTGAAAGACACTGCTTGAATAATAATTTCTCAGTGCCCATCAAGCCACTGAAAGGCTCTCAAACCTGTTTCTCAATGGGTGCAAGCCAGAAGGGCTCTGCTGTAGCTAGGAGAAATGGCTGAGGCTGTGGCTGTGTTTTCCACAGTTGGAAACCAGCATATCTGTGCACATACACAACTCCAGTCCCCAAAGACATTTTGGATGTATAGGATTATGAGTTCAACCAGATCCTGTTGACACAATGAACTGCAAGTGGTTGACCAAATCACTCAACAAATTGAGGTTCTAAGGGTGATCAAATCAGCTAATCCAGAATGGTCATGAGATACCTGTCATGGTAATTCATGACGGTGAACTGAGCTGAAACAAACCACTAAGAGGCAGGGACAAATGTTAAACTGCTTGTACACCAAAGATTAGTCAGTGAATGAAAATGCTCATCAAGAAATTATAAATAGGAATTTGTGAACTCTTGGGGCACAAAAAACTCACACATACCACTGTGTCATTAGGTCATGCCCCTGATGTGGAAAGCAGTTATATTAATTTCACAGTGATTGCTGAGAGAAATAATTTAAACATTATTTTGTCATAAAATATATATTTGAGACAGTAGAGGTAAACAACCTTAGTAAGACACTTTTCTTTAAAACCACTTTTGTTTTTAGCAACTAGTATTCAGCAACTTGTGTGCAAAACATGGTTTAAGTACTTGGCATCTTACAAAGGAGCTCAGTCTCATCAGAAATGGTCATAAAATCATTCTCATCATATCTACCTTTTGCATCTCCATCCTGCCAAGATACAATCAATAATGAAACAAAAAACTGAATATCTGAAACTTTTTCTGTAATTGCAAGGATTCTGATTCTTGTGGTCCTCTCCTTTCTGAGAAGACTGTTCAGTGGGCGGCATTTCAGTATCCATATAGTTATTTCTATTGTTGCATACACGCATGCCTTTCCTGCATCTTAAATCAAGTTAAATGGTTGTCTGAATTAGATTCAAGAAAGCCAATATCCTATCAATTCTGATCTGATATCATGTTTTTGACACAGATCTACATTATTGTCATGGTTTGTTGAGGATTTGTTGCAGATTGAGGAGTTTTTGAGAAACAATGGCCATATTCATCCGATGCACAATCCAGCCTGCTTGGGATAATGGACAGTGGACACGTTCACAAACAATAATGGCCATATCCAGAAAATGGGGTCAGTATATCCTTGAAAAGGATACAAGAAGAAGAGTCATCTGGACTCAGCAAGTTTGTCAGTGAGCTTGGGAAAGTGAGGAAAAAGACAGTTCATGGGTGGGACAGAAAACCACAGCCAGATGCGTGAAAAGTTAGATGATCCAATCAGCATCCTATCTTAGACTGTGAACAACTAGGCCTGGCCAATCATGTATTAGCTGGAGATGCGTGGACAGTAGAGAATTATTATAAATACAGTCTTTTTAGGGATAATAAATTTGGCATCACTGGATCATATTGGTTGTCGTGTGATGTCCCTGAACCTCTGCATCCCGCACTGTTCCCCCCACAATGGTTTGACACTGGTCCAATGCCAGGCACCCACAAGAATTGCTCGCTTACCCTCCCCTGCTACGGCTGGGCAGAGGAGGGAAAAAGGGAAGGAAAAAAATTAATGAAGGTTTAATAAGTGAGATAAGGACTGGGAGAAATATTTCAAGGAGAAAGCAGGCTCAACTTAAGTTGCAAAGGGAATTTATTACTAACAGAATCAGAGGAGGATAATGAGAAGTAAAATAAGCCCTTAAAACACCGTTTCCCCCTAGCCACTCCCCCCTTCCCACAGACAGCACAGGGAGACAGGGTGTGGAGGTTTTTGGTCAGTTCATCACCAAGATTTTCTTCTGCTGCTTTGGAAGGAAATACTTCCCCTGTGAGGCCCTGGGGTTCCTCTCATGGGACACAGCTCTCCATGAACTTTTCCAGTGTGGGTCCTCTCTCACAAACAACAGCCATACTGCACCTGCTGCAGCATGAACTCCCACCATGGGCAGACAGTCCTCCCAAAACTGCTACGACATGAGTCTCTGTCTTTCCACAGGGTGCAGTCCTCCAAGGACAGGCTGCTTCAGCCTGGAGGCGGGGGCCACTTCTCTCCTCCGGGTCTTCCACTGGATCACAGCCTCCTCCACATATCCACCTGCTCTGGCATGGGCGCCTCTCCCACGGGCTGCAGGTGGATCTCTGCATTCCCTATGCACCCATGGGCTGCAAGGACACAGCTGCTTCACCATGGTCATCACTACAACCTGCAAAGGAATTTCAGCTATGGTGCTTGGAGCACCTCTTCCCCCCTCCTTCTCCACTGACCTTAGTGCTTCCATGTTGTTTTCCCTCACATGTTCTCACCTCCTCCTCTTTTCTGACTAGAAGCAAAAATCCCCTGACTTTGTTTTAATTTTCTTCTTAAATATGTAATCACAGTGGCATTACGAACGTCTCTCATTGGCCCAGTTTTGGCCAGCAGCATGTCCATCTTCAGAGCCATCAGCCACTGGCTCTGCTGGACACAATGGGAAGCTACCAGCAGCTTCTCAAAGGAGCCATCTCTGTGGCCCCCCTGCTGCCAAAAACCAGGCGTTGCCAAACCAATACAATTATCATTTTGAATTGGGAGCTCAGCTGCTCCAGTACTACATTACAGTGTGTGAAATGCCTTCCAAAGTCGAATTTGAATTTATGTCAATATAAGAAGGGTTTTTAAACAGCGTTATTGTTTTATGCCTAGCCTGTTTCACAAAGGAAAATGAATAAACGAGGTAGAACTTGTTCAACTACTTGAACAAGTAGTGGCACAGTGATTACATGAAAGATGATCGGCTTCAAATCAGTTGAAGAAGACTCAACCACTGGTCATCCAGTTCACATGAGGAGACTTACATTACTTGCTGTGAGCAAGAAAAAGACATGACTGATCCAGAAAGCACTAGCTTCTTTCTTCTGGTATGGAAAAATTGCTTTGCTACTTAGGTCAGCATCATTATGCAAATCTTAAGATTCTGAGATGTCTGAGCAAATCAAGGCATTTGAACACTCTGATGTTTTTTAATCTATCACTCTGACTTCTTTTTCCTTGTAGTTTTAATTTTTGATGTAAGTACTCGGAGGGTAAAACACAATTTAGTTATAATGAAGTAGCTACTACAACCAACTAAATCTTTTCCTCTCTTTCAGCTTCGGAAGAAATTATTATTATAATCCTCATCTTGATTATTTTTTGATGATGATGATGATGATGATGATGATGTTAATCAGATTCTTGTCTGTACTGGAAGTGGAGAAAAACATTAATATTTGGAAAATTATTACTATACTATCAATTCTAATTTTAGTCATCTGAGTTCTTGTCTTGGTTTAGAGACAAGTTTAGGAGACAAACACTCTGGAAATGAGTGTTTCCTCTAAAGAAAGGGTTCCAACAATCTCTTTCTGCCAATAATAAAAAAAAAAGTATATTAGTGGATGAAAGTGAAAAAATCCTCAACTGTTTATTGACAAACAGAATGCCCACATGGCACAAAGAAGAAAAATTATTAAGTGTCTGACCAATACCCCCACCACCCTCACTGGGACAAAAAAACCTCCAAAATGCCAGGCAAAGAGAAAAGAAAAAAAACCAAACAAAAAACCCATGACAGCTGCAATATAGTGGGGGAGGGGAATAAAAGGGCCCTGGCTTTTTTCCCCAGGAAGAAAAAAAACAAAGGGTTCTTGCATCAGCTCTGGAAAAACAGGTGGGAACCTGTTGAATCTCTGGTGTTGCTCTCCTCTTCACAGCAGATGAAGTTGGTGGATTTGGTGTCTTTTCTCTTGTTGGTTTGGCTTTCCTGAGTTCTGGGGCTGGGACAGAGCGGTCCCTTGGCTTCCTGCCAGTCCCCAGTGAATTCTTTTCCTGTCGATTGTCCTGTCTAATCTTGTCCTCTCTAATCCTCACCAAAACCAAACCAAGCAGTTCAAGAGAAAAACAAGGCTGTTGATGGATTGCTGCTGCAGTTTGCCCAGTCCACATGGCATGATGGATGGCTGGGGAGTGAGGCTTTGAAGAAGCCCACAGAAGAGCCCCAAATGCTCCCCCCTATCCCACTTTAAAGCTACAGCAATCCTTTCTGGCATAGAACAGACAATCAGGGGAATAGAAAACCACTTCAAGACAATTCTGAAGCCCTGATGAAATCCTTAGGCGGTCAAAACTCTCACTGTAGGCATTTGCCTGATTGAAGAGATTTTCTTGATCTGCACGGATGCCATGCATGGATGGCATGGCAGTAATTTCCAACACTGACTTGTTGAAGAATATATTTAGTGCAGATAGCTGAGTGTGCAGCTATAAGTTGAACTCTGGATGGGGGAAATGTGGAAACCTGAGGCAAGAGGCTATGGCCTGACACTGCACATTTGTAGAGCAAAGGGGTGGGACTTCTGGCATGAACCATGGGATCAGGAGAAGGTGACTCACCAGAAAGACTCCAGACTACCACACACAGTCCATAATGAACTGTGAGGGTATAAAAGCCCAGAGGTTCCTTGGTTGGGGGACCCTCCTTTGAGACACCCACTCCAGCTGTTTCCCTGTTACTGTGCTGCTTTAAGAATGTGGCCATCTGAGACTCTGCTGTGAGAAACCTGAGGCTGAACCACTGAGGAAACTTTGTCTGACTGTGTGAATGGGATGTGTGGGGTTTCAAGAGGGGACACATCAGGTCACTGGAGCCACTCTGGGTTGCAGCAGTGACGGTCAGTGGTGGTGCAAATGAGAAGTACAGAGTAGCTCCTGGATGGGCAGAGAGGAAAGATTCTCTAACAGAGAATCTGTTCTCCTGGGCTAGAAGAAAAGGTTATTTTCTTTCCTGTTGGGGACCCACCCACCTTTATGTATTGTGGTACGACAAACTTTTCTAGCAGTTTTTCAGAATGCTGGTAGACAGATATGCTACCACATGAATTCATGTGGTAAACCTGACTTTAATGGAACTGTATGTTTTTTACTGTTGCTAATTATCTGCCCTTAGTTTTAGTACCCTTTATTGAAGAGGTACAAACATGTTCTGCTGACTGATGCTTACATTCATCAGGAAATATGTGGCATCCTAGATTTTCCCCATTGTCTTGCTAACCAAAACCTAAGTGGATGAAAAGTTAGGTTTGCATCCAAGAGAAGCTATCCTTACAGATTTATTTATCCATCATTCAGTTAAAATTTCCAAATTAGTTCAATTAACTTGCAGTTATCTCAGATTTCTTAGTTTTCACCTTTTTGTCTTCTTCTTTCCAAGAAGATTTTAATTTTATAAGACTTTGGTTAGTCATCAAAGAGACTTTAGTGAAAAATTTGGAATTTCCTTTGATGTGTCCCTGTGAATAAACTATACTTTGTAAGTTCTTTCAGAACCTTAGAGTAAGAGCCAGAGTTTCTTGGTTGGTTTGTTCATCATTGGCATGTGTATGCCTAGTGAAGATGATGTATATTCAAATATCAGTTATTTCCCGACACTTTCTTCTGCTGCTTTAGGAAGTAATTGTGGATGGATTCTCAAATCCCCAGAACTGTTAATAATAATATAGACTTGCAACATTTCTCTCTTTCATCTAATATTTTAAGGTCAGCATTTGAATCTGAAACAGAAAGCTGTTTGTGTCATTCAAAAATAGAGATCCAATAGAAGACTGGACTCTGTCCAGTGACACCTGTGCATCAGATTTCCATCTATCATGTCAATAACTATGTGGGAAAATAAATGTAAGGGTTTCATTGTCCCTGTAGTCAGAGGGATGTCTGTGCATGAAGACTGTCTATGCTCTACTACACCTTTTGAAGTGGGTTTTTTAGGTCTGGTTTTTCTTCACTGCAGTATTCACTGAGCTTGTGATGGCCTTGGAACTACGTCACAACACAAAGTTTATATCCTCTTGCAGTAGAAAAGGAGGGGTTTGCCCCAGCCACCTCCATGTATTTTTTCTGTCATTGTGCTAATGCAAAGAGGCGAGAAGCACTTTCCTTGGTGGAACCTGACCTTATTGGTATTAATTTGAGAATTATGCAAAGCAGCAAAACAAAACTGAAAACATAACCTGAACCTGGTTCAGGTATGCTGATTTAAGTTTAAAAAGGGAGTCAAGCATGATAATAGAATCATAACATGGTTTGGGCCATGGTGATGTCCAGGAAAATACTGATCCACAATTCTCAAGACCTTATGTTTCAGCTACACTGGTTACAGCCCACCTTAACCCCTTTCTATGACTGCTGTAGTCTAATCCAAAGTCAGCTCTCTATCTGCTGGTTTTGTTCACTGCAGAAACATTTTCTTGATCTGAATATGATTTCCCATAAAGGGATGATGATGAGGGAATTCCTTTTGATATTAAAATTTCTTAATCTACAGAAGATAATTTCCTCATAAACTTGCATATTTTCCCTGAAGCTATGTCTGAGAAACTTCAAGAATCTGCAGAATTCCCAGGCTTGCTGGTTTTTTGACACATATGATGCTATTATTTACATTCAGTTTCTGCACAGCTCATAGCACATGGACACAAAGGTGTGTGTTAATGTGTAGTCTTTATGTCCTCCTGTGAAGGCCATGCTTACTGTGACCAGGGGTGCAACAGAAAGTTGCAGCCACTTCACATTATTATTTTTAGTCTGTTGGTTTTTGTGTAGTGCCCCTGTTGGCTGGGACTGCTGTGGGGAAAAGGAGAAGCAATAGCAGATTTTACATTTAAAAAAAAAAAAATGCAGCTAGAGTACATAAGAAATAAAGAAATAAAGAGTCTGAAATGAAATTTTACAGATGCTCTGGGCCATTGGAACTATCAGCAGATAAATCTGATTGTTCAGAGTCTCCAGCCAGAGATTAGCAAAGGGTTTGAAGTGATATTAAGACATGGAGGTTTGTCACCTCCAGTGTTCCAGCAGGTCATGTCTGGTCTAGTACCAGAACTCTGACTTATAAACAATCTAAATCCAATCCTGTTTAAAAATGCACTGCAGAAGCTGTCACCATGAGCATTGCTGTGATCCTGCCTTCTCAAGCAGATGGGCAATACAACTTGGAAAAACTAGAATCATCGCTTAATGACTCACTGAATCATTTGTTTGCTGTTTCTTCTGAGCACCTTGTGTACTCATTATGTGCACAGTGGAGGAAAATTCTCTCATCATTTTATACTGCATTGGAAGTATCTGCAAGGATTTGGCAGAGTATAAAGTAGTGAAGAATTGTTTAATTGTAATAAGCACAAACATATTCCATCTCAAACTTTGCACAATGGATGTTAAATGACTATTAGATGTTTTCTAGGCTTCAGAGTTTCTGATTAACATTATGGAAATAAAACCACCAGCCCAAGAGCTAGGCTGCATTTCACTGCATGTGTTAAAATTGTGTTTCTGTGCTCTTTATTATACTCTTGTTAGCTTCTGGTATTTATCTATGTGCTCCCATGCTAGAAGAGTTAATGTACAGTTAACAGTACAGAGGAGTTAATGTTGGTAAATGTTCCAAAATACACTAGTCTTTACTATAAGACTAGTAGTTAAATAAATTACCTGTTGAAATGGAGAAAAGAATACGCTTTTCAAAGCAGTCCTTTAAGAAAATTTAAATGTCTAGTGTGTTTTGTTTGTGTATCAAGATCATCTTTAGAATTTTCTCTTTCCTTTAGCTAAGGAACATTATCTCTGAAAGATGGGCTAGGATCACCACACCGCATAGCAAACATCAATTCAACAGTGTAAAATCATACAGCAGGTT